>NC_052157.1:68962481-69093192 GCF_902713615.1 Scyliorhinus canicula
CTATCCGCCAGCGGATGCTGGAGAGAGACGACCTCAGCTTAACTGAGGCACGGACTCTCTCCACCTCCCTGGAGGTCGCCGATCAAAACGCCCGCGCCTATGTCCCCAGCCGGGCCTCCTGGCACGCTTCCCAACCGCCATCCGCCGCTCCCGACCTCCCTCAGGCCTGTGCCGCGGGACGCCCCGACAAGTCCACAGGGCCCCGCTGCTACTTTTGCGGGTTCGCAAAACACCCTCGCCCGCGCTGCCCAGCCCGCTCTGCCCTCTGTAAGAGCTGCGGGAAGAAGGGCCACTTCTCCACTGTCTACCAGGCCAAAACGGTGGCTGCGGTTCCTCTGGACGCCACGCAACACTCTTCCCCCCCCGTCCCTGGTCCCCTGCGCCCGGCCTGTGCGCCTCTCTCTCTCCTCCTGGCCCCCTCCTGGTCGCCGCGTCTCTCTCTCCTCCTGGCCCCCTCCTGGTCGCCGCGTCTCTCTCTAACCCCCGGGCCCCGGCGCCCGACCTGCACGCCTCTCTCGCATCTCCGGGCCCTCCCGGTCCCCTCCTAACCGCCGCGCAAAACTTCCCTCCCCCCACCCTCGGGCCCCGGCGCCCGACCTGCACGCCTCTCTCGCATCTCCGGGCCGTCCCGGTCCCCTCCTAACCGCCGCGTGAAACTTTCCCCCCCCCCCCCCCCGCCCCCGGGTCCCGGCGCCTGGCCTGCTCGCGTCTCTCTCTCCTCCGGGGCCGCTTCAGCGCACCGCGCTCCTCCCAGCTCCCCGCCCCCGGGCCCCCGCGCCTGGCCTGCGCGCCTCACCGCCCCCGCTCGCAGCCGCTCCAATCGACCCGCTGGCACCGCTAGCCCCGCCCCCAGCAACGACGAGGGCCCCACGGGCGCCGCCATCGTGGGGCGCCGACTCCACGTGCGGGTCCTGGGCGCCACCATCTTGGGGCGCCGACTCCACGTGCGGGTCCTGGGCGCCGCCATCTTGGGGCGCCGACTCCACGTGCCGGTCCTGGGCGCCGCCATCTTGGGGCGCCGACTCCACGTGCGGGTCCTGGGCGCCGCCATCTTGGGATCTCGACTCCACGTGCGGATCCTGGCCACCGCCTTCCGGAATGGCACGCAAGGTTCTTCCTGCATCTACTCGGACGACGACGACGAATACGGATATTCTCCACGGCTCGCGGCCATTCAGCTCGACCAGTCACATCCACGCACGCTTGCCAAAACGACGACGCTCATCTACCTCAACGGCCACGAGACGGGCTGCCTGCTGGACTCCGGGAGCAGGGAAAGCTTCGTTCACCCTGCCACGGTAAGACGCTGCGCGCTCCCTGTCCATCCTGAAAAATCAAAATCGGGATAGCCTCAGGTTCGCACTCCGTCCACATCACCGGGTGCTGCATCGCGGACCTCACGGTCCAAGGGAAGGTTTTTAAAAATTATAAATTCCTTGTCCTCCCTGACCTTTGCGCACTGGCACTCCTAGGACTGGACTTCCAATGTAACATGCAGAGCTTGACCTTCCAATTCGGCGGCCCTATACCCCCCCCCCTCACTGTCTGCAGCCTCGCGTCCCTCAAAGTGGACCCCCCCTCCTTGTTTGCTAATCTCACCCCCGATTGCAAACCCGTCGCGACACGGAGCAGACGGTACAGCGCCCAGGACCGGTCCTTCATGAGGTCCGAGGTCCAGAGGCTGCTGACGGGATAAATCATCGAGGGCAGCAACAGTCCCTGGCGAGCCCAAGTGCTGGTGGTCCGGACTGGGGAGAAAGACCGGATGGTCATCGACTACAGCCAGACCATCAACTGGTTTACGGAACTGGACGCGTATCCTCTCCCCCGTATTTCCGCCATGGTAAACAATATCGCAAAATACAAAGTCTTCTCCACTTTGGACCTTAAGTCCGCTTGCCACCAGCTCCCCCTCCGCGCGAGTGACCGCAAATACACCGCTTTTGAGGCAGATGGGCGCCTCTGCCACTTCTTTAGGGTTCCATTTGGTGTCAAAAATGGGGTCTCGGTCTTCCAATGGGGGATGGACCGAATGGTCGACAAGTACGGATTACGGGCTACCTTCACGTATCTTGATAATGTCAACATCTGCGGCCCCACCTCACATACAATAAGGATAAGTGCATTTTTAGCACCGACCGTCTAGCCATCCTCGGCTACGTACTGCGTAAATGAGTGATAGGCCCCGACCCCGAACGCATGCGCCCCCTAATGGAACTCCCTCTCCCCAGTACCCTCAAATCCCTCAAACGCTGCCTGGGGTTCTTCGCATACTACGCCCAATGGGTTCCCAACTACACTGACAAGGCCCGTCCCCTCATTCAAACCACGACCTTCCCGCCATCGACAGAGGCCTGCCAGGCCTTTAGCCGCATCAAAGGGGAGTAGAGATAACCCCGGTAACTATAGGCCGGTGAGCCTAACGTCTGTGGTGGGTAAAGTCTTGGAGAGGATTATAAAAGATACGACTTATAATCATCTTGATAGGAATAATATGATTAGGAATAGTCAGCATGGTTTTGTGAAGGGTAGGTCATGCCTCACAAACCTTATCGAGTTCTTTGAGAAGGTGACTGAACAGGTAGACGAGGGTAGAGCAGTTGACGTGGTGTATATGGATTTCAGTAAAGCGTTTGATAAGGTTCCCCACGGTCGGCTATTGCAGAAAATACGGAGGCTGGGGATTGAGGGTGATTTAGAGATGTGGATCAGAAATTGGCTAGTTGAAAGAAGACAGAGAGTGGTAGTTGATGGGAAATGTTCAGAATGGAGTTCAGTTACGAGTGGCGTACCACAAGGATCTGTTCTGGGGCCGTTGCTGTTTGTCATTTTTATAAATGACCTAGAGGAGGGCGCAGAAGGATGGGTGAGTAAATTTGCAGACGACACTAAAGTCGGTGGAGTTGTAGACAGTGCGGAAGGATGTTGCAGGTTACAGAGGGACATAGATAAGCTGCAGAGCTGGGCTGAGAGGTGGCAAATGGAGTTTAATGTGGAGAAGTGTGAGGTGATTCACTTTGGAAAGAATAACAGGAATGCGGAATATTTGGCTAATGGTAAAATTCTTGGTAGTGTGGATGAGCAGAGGGATCTCGGTGTCCATGTACATAGATCCCTGAAAGTTGCCACCCAGGTTGATAGGGTTGTGAAGAAGGCCTATGGTGTGTTGGCCTTTATTGGTAGAGTGATTGAGTTCCAGAGCCATGAGGTCATGTTGCAGTTGTACAAAACTCTAGTACGGCCGCATTTGGAGTATTGCGTACAGTTCTGGTCGCCTCATTATAGGAAGGACGTGGAAGCTTTGGAACGGGTGCAGAGGAGATTTACCAGGATGTTGCCTGGTATGGAGGGAAAATCTTATGAGGAAAGGCTGATGGACTTGAGGTTGTTTTCGTTAGAGAGAAGAAGGTTAAGAGGTGACTTAATAGAGGCATACAAAATGATCAGAGGGTTAGATAGGGTGGACAGCGAGAGCCTTCTCCCGTGGATGGAGGTGGCTAGCATGAGGGGACATAGCCTTAAATTGAGGGGTAATAGATATAGGACAGAGGTCAGAGGTGGGTTTTTTACGCAAAGAGTGGTGAGGCCGTGGAATGCCCTACCTGCAACAGTAGTGAACTCGCCAACATTGAGGGCATTAAAAAATTTATTGGATAAGCATATGGATGATAAGGGCATAGTGTAGGTTAGATGGCCTTTAGTTTTTTTCCATGTCGGTGCAACATCGAGGGCCGAAGGGCCTGTACTGCGCTGTATCGTTCTATGTTCTATGTTCTAAAGCGGACATCGCAAAGGCCACGATGCGCGCCATCGACGAGTCCCTCCCCTTCCAGGTCGAGAGCGACGCATCAGAAGTTGCTATGGCGGCCACCCTGAACCAAGCGGGCAGACCCGTGGCCTTCTTCTCCAGAACCCTCCAGGCTTCCGAACTCCGCCACACCTCAGTGGAAAAGGAAGCCCAGGCCATAGTCGAAGCGATGCGACATTGGAGGCACTATTTGGCCGGCAGGAGGTTTACCCTCCTCACATACCAACGGTCAGTAGCCTTCATGTTTGATAATGCACAAAGGGGCAAGATCAAGAATGACAAGATCTTACGGTGGCGGATCGAGTTGTCCACGTACAACTATGAGATCTTGTATTGTCCTGGGAAGCTCAATGAGCCTCCTGATGCCCTGTCCCGCGGTACCTGCGCCAGCACGCAGATAGTCCGCCTCCGCTCCCTCCACGCGGACCTCTGTCATCCCGGGTTACCCGCCTCTACCATTTCATTAAGGCCCGCAACCTGCCTTTCTCCATCGCGGAAGTCAGGACAGTAACCCGTGACTGCCACATCTGCGCAAAGTGCAAACCGCACTTCTACCGCCCCGAGCGCGGACACCTGAACAAAGCATCCCGCCCCTTCGAACGTCTCAGCATTGACTTCAAGGGGCCCCTTCCCTCTAACAACCGCAACATTTACTTCCTTGCGGTAATTGACGAATTCTCCCTGTTCGGCTACCCCACGTACATACACAACGATCGGGGATCCTCCTTTATGAGCGACGAGCTGCGTCAATTCCTGCTCAAAAGGGGCATTGCCTCTAGCAGGACGACCAGCTATAACCTCCGGGGTAACGGACAGGTCGAGCGGGAGAATGGTACCATCTGGAAGACCATACTACTGGCCCTCCGGTCCAAAGATCTCCCTATTTCCCGATGGCAAGAGGTTATCCCCGATGCTCTACATTCTATCCGCTCACTCCTCTGTACCGCATCTAATCAGACGCCGCATGAACGTCTTCTTGTTTTCCCCAGGAAGTCATCCTCCGGATCCCCTCTCCCGACGTGGCTGGTCACCCCCAGACCCATCTTGCTCCGGAAGCATGTGCGGGTGCACAAGTCCGACCCGTTGGTGGAACAAGTCCAGTTACTCCACGCTAACCCGCAGTATGCGTATCTGGAGTACCCCGACGGTCGACAGGACACGGTCTCCCTCCGGGACCTGGCACCCGCCGGCGTGCGGCCTTCCCCCCCTCCACCACAGACCCCCCCCTGTTTTTTTTCCCCCAAGCGCCCCACCCAGGTCACCCCTTCCCCATCCATGGCGTCTCCACAGCCAGCTCGGGTGACGGAGACCATTCAAGGACCATCGCTCCCGGACTCCAGGACTTCAGCGGAACCACCACCATCGGCTGAACCAGCGTCACCAACTCCACTGCGGCGGTCTGCCAGGACGTCACGGGCCACAAAAAGACTGATCGAATCGATCTAAATTTCGACAGCTCCATGGACTTTGTCGGGACTTTGTGGAATATTGCTTATTGTCTGGGTCAGTGGGAAGCCCCCAAATTCGATAAAAGAAAGGAGAGAAAATTTTTGTCCTCCCGGCTGCTACTCAGATCACCAGTTCTCTCCCCCCCACCCCCCCACCCCGGCTCTCGTTGATACCCCCCCCCCCCCCCCCCGGCTTCTTTCTCCGCAAGGGGTGAATGTGGTGATATGATTTGCATACCTGTCTGCCATTGGGGCAGAGCACCGGCTTACCATTGGCCCTGGACGGTCATGTGCCTCTCGACCGATTGGTCGAGAGACTGAGTTAACCACGCCTCCTTGCCGAGGTATAAATAGTCAAACGCCCGGCGGTCGTCCATTTTATTGTAGACAACCGCAGGGCTAAGTTCTAGTTTATTAAAGCGTAACTTTTGTAAAGCAACTCGTCTCTCGTGCAATTGATGGCACATCATGTGTGAGAGAGAGAGGGGGTGTGTGTGTGAGAGGGAGAGGGTGTTTGTGAGAGAGAGGGTGTGTGTGTGAGAGAGAGGGTGTGTGTGAGAGAGAGAGGGTGTTTGTGAGAGAGAGAGAGAGTGTGTGTGTGTGAGAGAGAGAGAGAGGGTGTGTGTGTGTGAGAGAGAGGGCGTTTGTGTGAGAGAGAGAGGGTGTTTGTGAGAGATCGAGAGAGGGTGTTTGTGAGAGAGAGAGAGAGTGTGTGTGAGAGAGGGTGTTTGTGTGAGAGAGAAAGAGAGAGAGGGTGTTTGTGAGAGAGTGTGTGAGAGAGAGTGTGTGAGAGAGAGAAGGTGTGTGAGAGAGTGTGTGTGAGAGAGAGAGAGAGAGAGAGAGAGTGTGTGTGTGAGAGTGAGAGAGAGAGTGTGTGTGAGAGTGAGAGAGTGTGAGAGAGAGAGTGAGTGTGTGAGAGAGAGAGAGTGAGTGTGTGAGATAGTGTGTGTATGTGAGAGAGTGAGAGAGAGTGTGAGAGTGTGAGAGAGAGAGAGTGTATGTGAGAGAGTGTGTGTGTGAGAATGAGTGTGTGAGAGAGAGAGTGTGTGAGAGAGAGTGTGTGAGAGAGTGTGTGTGAGAGAGTGTGTGTGTGTGAGAGATAGAGAGTGTGTGTGAGAGATAGAGAGTGTGTGTGTGTGTGTGAGAGAGAGAGAGTGTGTGTGAGTGTGTGTGAGAGAGAGTGAGAGAGTGTGTGTATGTGTGTGAGAGTGTGTGTGTGAGAGAGAGTGAGAGAGTGTGTGTGTGTGTGTGAGAGAGAGAGTGTGTGTGAGAGAGTGTATGTGTGTGTGTGTGTGAGAGAGAGAGTGTGTGTGTATGAGAGAGAGAGAGAGTGTGTGAGAGTGGAGAGAGAGAGAGAGTGGGTGTGTGTGTGAGAGAGTGGGTGTTTGTGAGAGAGAGTGTGTGTGTGAGAGTGTGTGTGAGAGAATGGGGAGAGAGAGAGTGGGGGTGTGTGTGTGTGAGAGAGAGAGTGTGTGTGTGTGAGAGAGAGAGAGTGTGTGTGTGAGAGAGAGTGTGTGTGTGAGAGAGGGTGTTTGTGAGAGAGAGAGAGAGAGAGAGTGTGTGTGAGAGAGTGTGTGAGAGAGAGAGTGTGAGAGTGGGGAGAGAGGGAGAGTTGGTGAGTGAGAGAGAGAGTGTGTGGGTGAGTGAGAGAGAGAGTGTGTGTGTGAGTGGGGAGAGAGAGAGTGGGTGTGTGTGTGAGAGAGAGAGGGTGTTTGTGAGAGAGAGAGAGATTGTGTGTGTGAGATAGAGAGTGTGTGTGTGAGAGAGAGAGTGTGTGTGTGAGAGTGGGGAGAGAGGGAGAGTTGGTGTGTGAGAGTGTGTGAGAGAGAGAGTGTGTGTGTGAGAGTGGGTGTGTGTGTGTGAGAGTGGGTGTGTGTGTGTGAGAGAGAGGGTGTTTGTGAGAGAGAGAGTGTGTGTGTGTGTGAGATAGAGAGTGTGTGTGAGAGTGAGAGTGTGTGTGAGAGTGAGAGAGTGTGTGTGAGAGAGTGAGAGTGTATGTGAGAGAGAGAGTGTGTGTATGTGAGAGAGAGAGTGTGTGTATGTGAGAGAGAGAGTGTGTGTGTGAGAGAGAGAGAGTGTGTGTGAGAGAGAGAGAGTGTGTGTGAGAGAGTGTGTGTGTGAGAGAGAGGGTGTTTGTGTGAGAGAGAGGGTGTTTGTGAGAGAGAGAGTGTGTGTGTGTGTGAGATAGTGTGTGTGTGAGAGAGTGAGAGTGTGTGTGTGTGTGAGAGAGAAAGAGAGAGAGAGAGTGTGTGAGAGTGTGTGTGTGAGAGAGTGGGGAGAGAGAGAGTGTGCATGTGAGCAAGGGAGAGAGAGATTGTGCATGTGAGAGTGTGCATGTGTGAGAGAGTGTGTGTGAGAGAGAGAGTGCATGTGAGAGTGTGTATGTGTGAGAGACTGTGTGTGAGTGAGTGCAAGACAGAGTGTGCCTATGAGAGAGAGAGTGTGCGTGTGCGGTAGTCACCACTGTTTGTATATTTCACATACATTAGATGTAATACGGTAAGGCTCCTATGCTACAGGTACGGGGGTAGATCCCTGCCTGCTGGCTCCACCCAGTAGGTGGAGTATAAATGTGTGTGCTCACCGAGCTGCAGCTATTTCGGCAGCAGCTGCAGGAGGCCACACATCTCTGCGTAATAAAACTTTGATTACTCTCTACTCTCGTCTCATCGTAATTGATAGTGCATCAATTTATTACGCAGAGATTTTACAATGATGGACCTCCGCATCAAGCCTGATCGCCTGCAGCTGCACCCTCAAGCAGACAATGCCACGCCTGCCTTCGCCCACTGGCTAGCTTGCTTTGAGGCCTACATCGGATCTGCGATAGAACAACCCACAGAGGCACAGAAACTCCAGATCCTGCATACACGGCTGAGCTCAGATACCTTTCACCTCATCGGGGACGCACCCACATACGCTGAGGCCATGTCGCTTCTGAAAGAGAACTACACCCAGTGACCAACAAACTCTCCGCCAGGCCCCTCCTATCCACGCGGCATCAACTCCCTGGTGAGTCCTTGGAAGATTTCTGGCGTGCCCTGCACGCCCTGGTGAGGGACTGCGATTGCCAGGCTGTTTTGGCCGTTGAACATTCCGAACTCCTAATCAGGGACTCTTTCGTTTCGGTCATAGGGGCGGCGTACATCCACCAGCGCCTCTTAGAAGGAGCTACCCTCGACCTCGCGGTGACCAAGAAACTCGCAACCTCACTGAAAGTTGCCTCCCATAATGTACAAGCGTACGCCCCCGACCGCACGGTGCCCCCCTCATGGACATTGTGGACCCCGCCAGCGAACACCCCATTGTGGATGCCAACAGCGACAGCCCCATTATTCACCCCACCAGCAACCGCCCCAGCCAACCCGATGCCTGCGCCGTGCACAGCCAGCCAAGCCCGGGGTGCCCAAGTGCTACTTCTGCGGACAGACAAAGCACCCCCAGCATCGCTGCCCGGCGCGGAGCGCACTCTGCAAGGCCTGTGGGAAGAAAGGACATTTCACTGCAGTGTGCCAGGCCCGCTCGATCGCCGCTGTAACCAGGTCCATTGTTCCTGCACCCCCCACGTGCAACCCGTGGCCGCCGCCATTTTCGCCCCCGCAACCCATGTGCGGCACGTGGGCGCCGCCATCTTCCTTGACTGAGGACACATGCAGTCCGTGGACGCCGCCATCTTCCTCCCATCAGGCCTCGTGCGGCCCGTGGGCACCGCCATCTTTAATGTCGCCCATCACATGCGCCCCGTGGATGCCGCCATCTTCCCTGCCTCAGGATTCCTGCTCATCTTGCACCTCACGGGCCGCTCATCGCCCGCAACCGCCGCCGACCAGCCAGGGGCCTTCCAACACCAGCTACAGCTCGTCTCCATCACGATCGACCAGTCCCGGCCGCACAACCTCGCAACCACGTCGACGACGGAAAAGGTCGATGGGCACAAGACATTCTGCCTTCTTGACTCCGGGAGCACAGAGAGCTTCATCCACCCCGATACGGTAAGACACTGCTCCCTCGCGGTACACCCCATTACCCAACGAATCTCCCTGGCCACCAGATCCCACTCCATGGAGATCCGGGGATACTGCACTGCCACCCTCACCATCCAAAACGTAGAGTTCAGCGGCTTCCGCCTCTATGTCCTCCCCAACCTCTGCGTTGCCTTGCTACTCGGCCTGGACTTCCAGTCCAACCCCCAGAGCCTACCCCTGAAATTTAGCGGGCCCCGACCACCCCTGTCTGCAGTCTCACACCCCTCAAGGTTGACCCGCCTTCTCTGTTTACAAACCTCACCCCGGATTGCAAACCCATCGCCACCAGGAGCAGACGGTACAGTGCCCAGGACACGACCTCCATCAGGTCGGAGGTCCAGCGGCTACTGCGGGAAGGCATCATCAAGGCCAGTAACAGCCGCTGGAGAGCCCAAATGGTGGTTGTGAAAACTGGGGAGAAACACAGGATGGTAGTGGACTACAGCCAGACCATCAATCGGTACAGACTATGGGCCACCTTCCCGTACCTGGATAACGTCACCATCTGCGGCCACGACCAGCAGGACCACGACGCTAACCTTTCCAAATTCCTTCACACTGCCAAACTCCTGAACCTTACGTATAAGAAGGTGAAGTGCGTGTTCAGCACTCACCGATTAGCCATCCTTGGCTACGTGGTGCAAAATAGAGTGCTAGGGCCTGACCCCGATCGCCGCACCCCCTCATGGAAATCCCCCTCCCCCACTGCCCCAAGGCCCTCAAACGCTGCCTGGGGTTCTTCTCATTCTACGCCCACTGGGTCCCTAACTATGCGAACAAGGCCCGCCCACTCATTCACTCCACCGCTTTCCCCCTGATGGCCGAGGCTCACCAGGCCTCCTACCGTACCAAGGCCGACATCGCCAAGGCCGCGATGCACGCGGTCGACGAGACGCTCCTCTTCCAAGTCGAGACCGATGCATCAGACGTCGCTCTGGCCGCCACCCTCAACCAGGCAGGCAGGCCCATGGCATTCTTTTCACGCACCCTCCATGCCTCCGAAATTTGGCACTCCTTCATCAGGAAGGAGGCCCAAGCTATCGTAGAAGCTGCGCGGCATTGGAGGCATTACCTGGCCGGCAGGAGATTCACTCTCCTCACTGACCAACGGTCGGTAGCCTTCATGTTCAATAACACCCAGTGGAGCAAGATCAAAAATGATAAAATCTTGAGGTGGAGGATCGAGCTCTCCACCTACAATTCTGAGATTTTGTATCACCCCGGTAAGCTCAACGAGCCCCCCAATGCCCTATCCCGAGGTACATATGCCAGTGCACAAGTGGGCCGACTCCGCACCCTACACAGCGCTCTCTGTAACCCAGGGGTCACCCGGTTCTTTGACTTCATAAAGGCCCACAATCTGCCCTACTCCATTGAGGAGGTCAGGGCTATCACCAGAGACTGCCAGGTCTGCGAGGAGTGCAAACCGCACTTCTAACGTCCAGACCGAGCGCATCTAGTGAAGGCCTCCCGCCCCTTTGAACGCCTCAGCATGGATTTCAAAGGGCCCCTTAGGTCCACCGACCTAAACACGTACTTCCTTAACGTGGTCGACGAATAGTCCAGATTCCCCTTCGGCGTCCCATGCCCCAATATGACGTCTACCACAGTCATCAAAGCACTCAATCATCTTCGCTCTGTTCGGTTTCCCCGCCTGCATCCACAGCGACCGTGGATCCTCATTTATCAGTGATGAGCTGCATCAGTACCTGCTCAGCAAGGGCATTGCCTCGAGCAGGACGACCAGTTACAACCCCTGGGGAAACGAGCAGGTGGAGCGGGAGAATGGGATGGTCTGGAAGGCCGTCCAGCTGGCCCTACGATCCAAAACTCTCCCAGTCTCCCGCTGGCAGGAGGTCCTCCCCGACGCCCTTCACTCCATCCGATCGCTACTTTGCACGGCGACTAACTCCCCATGAACGTCTCCTTTCTTTCCCGCAGGAAGCCCACCTCCGGGGTTTTGCTCCCAACGGGCAGGCAGCTCCAGGAACGGTTCTCCTCCGCAAGCACTTGCGGCTCCACAAGGCGGACCCGTTGGTCGAGAGGGTTCACCTACTCCATGTAAACCCGCAGTATGCCTACGTGGCGTACCCTGACGGCCGCCAAGACCTGGAACCAGCTGGTTCCCCACATCCCCAATTGCCCGGTGCCAACCTCCCTCCCCCCAGCACACCTCACCACAGCCCCCACTCCAGGACGATTCTTCCTCCCCTTGGTCCCACCAAGGGATGAAGATGAGGTCTACAGGCTCCCGGAATCACCGGCGACCGAGCCGGCGCCTGCATCACCACTGGAACTGCGGCGCTCACAATGGAGGATCAAGGCACCCGACCGGCTGAATTTGTGAACTTTCCCAACAATGTACACTTTAAAATGCTCACATACATGTAACTAGTTTTTCCACCAGCCCCGCTGGACTCTTTTTTTACAGGGGGTGAATGTGGTTGTCACCACTGCTGTATTGTGCATACTGCATACGAGGGTATTACGGTAAGGCTCCTGTACTACAGGTACGAGGGTAGATCCCTGCCTGCTGGCTCCGCCCAGTAGGCGGAGTATAAATGTGTGGGCTCTCCGAGCTGCAGCCATTTTGGCAGCAGCTGCAGGAGGCCACACATCTCTGCTTAATAAAGCCTCGATTACACTCTACTCTCATCTTATTGTAATTGAAAGTGCATCAGCGTGTACGAGAGTGTGCGCGTGGGAGAGTAAGTGTGCATGTGAGAGAGTGTGCATATCTGAGTCAGTGTGCTCGTCTGAGAGACTGCGTGTATGTGTGTATGTGAATGAGAGAAGAGGGCAGGATTGTCCGTTGGTTGATGCTGAAATCGTGAAACGCGATTGGGCGGAGAATAGGTTCCGACGCCAAAATCACAGAGGGCGCCGATTTGATGCCAAATCACAATTGACCGTCACCTTGACAGCGGCGTCAATACATTCTGGAACGCCTGTGCAGTGAACACTGTTTGTAGCACAGGGCTAAATCGCTGGCTTTTAAAGCAGACCAAGGCAGGCCAGCAGCACGGTTCAATTCCCGCACCAGCCTCCCCGAACAGGCGGCAGAATGTGGCGACTAGGGGCTTTTCACAATAACCTCATTTGAAGCCTATTCATGACAATAAGCGATTTTCATTTCATTTCATTTCATTCATTAGCGGGCCCGACCCGGTATTCTCCGGGGCCTCCGCGATTCACGTCCTCCGGTGGGGCAAGTTCCCGATGGTGCGGTTCACTTGTGCTTTTAAAAATCGGGAAGCTGGCTTTGTGGCTGATGTGGGAGAGAGAGGAGGTCGAACACATAGAGGAGTGACTGTGGGATGTCGGGCCAGACACTGGCCGGGCTGGCTCAGGTGGGAGGTGACGGGGGAACAGGCTAAGTGGCTGGGTGACCCGCTCCCCCATCGGAATGGGTCGATGTCCAGTCCTGGACCACTATGACCATGGCCTGTGAGGCAACCATCTTTCTGCGCACACCACTGACCACCCAACTTGGCCCCTGGTTCTGCAGAGTGACACCCATACGGCCAGTGGCACCCCCCCCCCCCCCCTCCCAACATCCCCCGGCCCCCCCACTCCAGCCAGCCCGCCCAATGTCAGGACCGGCAGCCTACCGTTACACCTCTCCATGTCCGACCTCCTGTCAACTCACTCATCAGCCTTGGCACCTATTTCCCAATTTTAAAAAGCATAAGTGAACTTCACCCGCCCAGTAGAGGTGGAGCATCGCGCAGGCCCCAGAGAATATCGGGTCAGGCCTGCTAATGATATGCAAACGGAGTTTACTGTCTGGGCGATCCAGAACGCATTGACGTGGTTGTCGAGGTGACGAAGAATCGCAATTTGGCGTGATCCCGGCGTCCGCCACAATTCTGCTCCGCCCGATCGCCTTTCCCGATTTTGGTGTCGGCCGACGGAGAATTCTACCCAGTGTGAGAAAGATAGTGAGCAATTGTGAGAGAGTGTGAGAGGGAGAGTGTGTGTATGTGAGTGAATGTGTGTGTGTTTGAGTAATTGTTACAATGTCAGTGTATGAGGGAGAGTGTGTATAATCTTTATTTATAATAATCTTTATTATTGTCACAAGTAGGCTTACATTAACACTGCAATGAAGTTACTGTGAAAATCCCCTAGTCGACACATTTCAGCGGAGGGAGAAATTCAATATGTCCAATTCACCAAAAAACACGGGCGTAATTCTCCGCACTCACGACGGTGCGGAGAATAGAACATAGAACATAGAACAGTACAGCACAGAACAGGCCCTTCGGCCCTCAATGTTGTGCCGAGCCATGATCACCCTACTCAAACCCACATATCCACCCTATACCCGTAACCCAACAACCCCCCCCTTAACCTTACATTTATTAGGACACTACGGGCAATTTATCACGGCCAATCCACCTAACCCGCACATCTTTGGACTGTGGGAGGAAACCGGAGCACCCGGAGGATACCCACGCACACAGGGGGAGGACGTGCAGACTCCACACAGACAGTGACCCAGCCGAGAATCGAACCTGGGACCCTGGAGCTGTGAAGCATTTATGCTAACCACCATGCTACCCTGCTGCCCCTAGAATAGCGGGGTTCGTAAAATTTTACGGCCACGGTAGTCTGACACCCTCCCGCTATTCTCCCCCCCCACGCCCGACTCCCGATACGAATCGCTGCCGCCGTTTTTTTTACGGCCAGCAGCGATTCTCAGCTGGCCGATGGGCCGAGTTCCAAGCCCTTTACGGCTGTTTTTACGAACGGTAAACACACCTGGTCTGGCCGTTCGTAAAAACGGCCGTAAAGTGCCGATTTTTAAAACCATGGCACCGATTGGCACGGCCGTACCACGGCCGTGCCAAGGGTGCCATGGGCCCGCGATCGGTGCCCACGGTCGGTGCCGTGCAAAGTAGCAATCCGATCGCGGGCAGCGGGTCTGATACCCGCGCACTCTGTGTCCTTCCGCTGCCCCGCTGTATCACTTCGCGGGGCGGCTGAGGGGCATCCCGGCCCGCGCATGCGCGGGTTTCGCGCAAATGCGCGATGACGCCATCCGCGCATGCGCGGCTGACGTCATGTGACGCGTCAGCCGGCGCAAACTCTGGCAAGCGGGCTTAACGAAATTCGTTAAGCCCGCGATGCCGGAGTTTACGGCGGCGGCATGCTAGCCCCGACCGGGGACCAGAATCGGTTCCCGGTCGGGGAGGGGAAGGCTGGCGTCAAACCCGTCCGGATTTGACGCCAGCCTTACGATTTCTCCCTCTCTGGGAGAATCGCGCCCCACATCTTTCGGGCCTTGTGGGAGGAAACCGGTGCACCCGGAGGAAATCCACGCAGACATGGGGAGAACGTGCAGACTCCACACAGACTCAAGCCAGGAATTGAACCTGGGACCCTGGCGCTGTGAAGCAACAGTGCTAACCAATGTGCTACATTGCCACCCGTTGTGCTACCGTCCACCCATATGAGTAACTGCATAGGTGTTTGTGAGTCTGTAAGTGACTGTATGTGTATATTAGAGAGCATGTGTGTGTGTCTGTGTGTGTGCATGAGAGTCTGTGTGCCTGAGAGTCTGTGTGTGTGCCTGAGAGTGTGTGTGTGTGTGAGAGTCTGTGCATGTGAGAGAGTGTGTGAGTGTGAGATAGTGTGTGGTATGAGGCTATATGTGTGGGTTAGAGTATGAGTGTGTGTGAAAGTCTGTGTTGAGGTGGCGACTGTGGGTGAGAGAGTGAGTGAGGGTGAGAGAGTGAGTGAGTGTGAGTGTGTGAGTGAGGGTGAGTGTGTGAGAGAATGTGTGAGAGTCTGTTTGGGATGACTAATGGGAAAACAGGAATGGTTGCAGCTGTGATTTGATTCCTGAAGATTGAACCACAAATCCAAACACATTTACTCACCTTTGATTGGACCATCCTGTCCAGTAATAAAATGCCACTGAGTCATGAAGAAGTCAGAGGGCAAACCGTTAATGCTAGTGATGAGAGGGCCCCAAGGTGTCTGGATATGGTCAAATCTTAATCAACGAGAAAGAAGAGCAGAAATGAGTCCCAATGCAAATAAAAGAGCTGGAATAACAATTCAGTTTGGAAACACATTGGAATGGTCAGTAAAATACTGAGGGAGTGCTGTTCTGTCAGAGAGCCAGTACTGAGAGAGTGCTGCTCTGTCAGAGGGTCAGTTCTGAGGGAGTGCTGCATTGTCAGCGGGTCAGTACTGAGGGAGTGCTGCACTGTCAGAGGGTCAGTACTGAGGCAATGCTGCATTGTCAGAACGTCAGTACTGAGGGAGTGCTGCACTGTCAGAGGGTAAATACTGAGGGGGTGCCGCACTGTCAGAGAGTCTGTACTGATGCAGTGCTGCACTGTCAGAGGGTCAGTACTGAGGGAGTGCTGCACTGTCAGAGGGTCAGTACTGAGGGAGTGCTGCACCGTCAGAGGGACAGTACTGAGGGAGTTCTGCAGAGTCAGAGGCTCAGTACAGAGTGAGTGCTACACTGTTAGAGAGTCAGTATTGAGGGGGTCTTGCAGTGTCAGAGGGTAAATACTGAGCGAGTGTCACACTGCGAGAGAGTCTGTACTGATGGAGTGCTGCACTGTCAGAGGGCCAGTACTGAGGCCGTGTTGCACTGTCAGAGGGTCAGTACTATGGCAGTGCCGCACTGTCAGAGCGTCACTATTGAGGGAACGCTGCACTGTCAGAGGGTCAGTGCTGAGGGTGTTCTTCTGTCAGAGGGTCAGTACTGAGGGAGTGCTGCAGTGTCAGAGGGTCAGTACTGAGGGAGCGCTGCACTGTCAGAGGGTCAGTACTGAGGGAGTGCTGCACTGTCAGAGGGTCAGCACTGGCGGAGTGCTGCACTGTCAGAGGGTCAGTACTGAGGTAGTGAACCAAGAACAAAGAACAATACAGCACAGGAACTGGCCCTTTGGCCCTCCAAACCTGCGCTGACCCTGGTACCTGCTTAAACTAAAACCGTATGCACTTACTGAGTCCGCATCCTTCCATTCCCACCCTATTCATATATTTGTCTAGATGCCCCTTAAATGCCGCTATCGTATCTGCTCCCACCACCTCCCCAGGTAGCGTGTTCCAAATATTTCATATCCTTTGTTTAAAAAACGTTCCTCACACATATGTTCTAAACTTTTCTAAATCCACTTTAAAATTATGTCCCTTTGTACTTGACTCTCCCACCCTAGGAAAAAGCAACTGACTATCCATTATGTCCATACCACTCATAATCTTGCAGACCTCTATTAGGTCACCTCTTAACCTCCGCCATTCCAGTGAGAACTGACCGTGTTTAACTAACCTCTCCTCATAGCTAATGTCCTCCATACCAGACAACATCCCAGTATGACGCTTCTGAACACTCTCCAAAGCATCCACATCCTTCTGGTAGTGTGGAGACCAAAATTGTACAATATATTCCAAATGAGTCCTAACTAAGGTCCTGTACAGCTGCAACATGAATTG
Organism: Scyliorhinus canicula; assembly: GCF_902713615.1. Classification (NCBI taxonomy): domain Eukaryota; kingdom Metazoa; phylum Chordata; class Chondrichthyes; order Carcharhiniformes; family Scyliorhinidae; genus Scyliorhinus; species Scyliorhinus canicula. The sequence goes on from NC_052157.1 coordinate 68,979,224, forward strand.
CCATTTTTATATTCAATTTTACATTCAATTTGATGAAGGTCAGCATACCGTATGCCTTCTTGACCACCTTATCCACATTCTTTTGTTACTGTCAATGATCGGTGGACATGCATGCTCAGATCTCTCTGCCTGTCAATACTCGCAAGAGTTCTACCATTTACTGTGTAATTGCTACATGAAATGAAAATCGCTTATTGTCACGAGTAGGCTTCAATGAAGTTACTGTGAAAAGCCCCTAGTCGCCACATTCCGGCGCCTGTCCGGGGAGGCTGGTACGGGAATGTATTGGACCTTCCAAAGTGCATTAGCTCACACTTCTGCTATTTCTCCACCCAAGACTCCAACCAGTTTATATCCTGCTGTATCTTCTGACAATCCTCTTCACTATCCGCAACTCCACCAATTTTTGTGTCGTCTGCGAACTTACTAATCAGACCAGCTACATTTTCTTCCAAATCATTTATATACTTATGAACAACAAAGGCCCCAGAATTGATCCCTGTGGAACGCCGTTAGTCACAGCCTTCCATTCAGAAACGCACCTTTCTACTGCTACACTCTGTTATCTGTGCCGAAGCCAGTTCTGTATCCAACTTGTCAGCTCTCCTCTGATCCCATGTGACTTCACCTTTAATACCAGTCGACCATGAGGTACCTTGTCAAAGGCTTTACTGAAGTACATGTATACAACATCTACTGCCTTTCCCTCATCGATCATCTTTGTCACTTCCTCAAAAAACTGGATCAAATTAGTGAGGCATGACCTTCCCTTCACAAAACCATGCTGTCCATCACTAATAAGTCCATTTGTTTCCAAATGTGAGTAAATCCTGTTTCAAAGAATATCTTTCAATAATTTCCCTACCACTGACGTAAGGCTCACCAGCCTACAATTTCCTGGATTATCACAACTGCCCTTCTTAAACAATGGAACAACATTGACTACTCTCCAGTCCTCTGAAACTTCACCTGCAGCTAATGAGGATACAAAGATTACTGTCAAGGCCCTAGTAATTTCCTCCCTTGCCTCCCTCAGTATTCTGGGGACTTATCTCCTCTCATGCTTTTTAAGATGCCCAATACCTCCTCTTGACTAATATCAACATGACTCAGAATATCTACCCACTCGACCTTATACTCCTCACTCACCAAGTCCTTCTCTCAGATGAATACTGAGCAAAGTATTCATTTAGTATCTTGCCCATTTCCTCTGGTTGCATAGATAGATTCCCTCCAATATGCTTGAATGGACCAATCCTTTCTTTGGCTACCTCTTGCTCTTTACATATGTATAAAATGCTTCAGGATATTCCTTAAACCTGTTTGCTAATGACATTTCATGGCCCCTTTTAGCCTTCCTAACTCCTACCTCAAGTTCCTTCCCACTGTCTTTATAATCTTCAAGAGCTTCATCTGTCCTGAGCCTGTTAGACCTTACAAATGCTTCCTTTTTCTTTTTGACAAGGTTCATAATATTCCTCATTATCCAGGGTTCCCTATACTTGCCAGCCTTATTTTGCGTCCTCACAGGTACAAGTCGGTCCTGAATTCTAATCAACTAACATTGGAAAGCCTCCCACATGTCGGATGTTGATTTTCCCTCAAACAGCCTCACCCAGTCAGCACTCTTCAGATCCTGCCTAATGCTGTTGTAATTAGCCTTCACCCAGTCTAACACCTTCACTTGAGGACCACTCTTGTCCTTATCCATAAGCATCTTAAAACTTAAAGAATTCTGATCACTGTTCCCGAAATGATCTCCGACTGAAATGTCAATCACCTAGCCGGGCTCATTCCCCAGCACCAAGTCTAATAAGCTGTGTTGGGCTATTTACGTATTGTTTCAAGAAACCCTCCTGGATGCTCCTTACAAATTCTGCTCCATCCATGCCTCTAGCATTAAATGTGTCCCAGTCAATATAGTGTAAGTTAAAACCACACACCACAACAACCCTATTATTGATGCATCTTTCCAAGCTCTGTCTGCATATCTGCTGCTCTATCTCCCGCTGGCTGTTAGGAGGTCTGTAGTAAACCCCCAACATTGTGACACCACCCTTCCTATTCCTGAGCTGTACCCATACTACCTCGCTGCCTGAACCCTCCAAGGTGTCCTCCCTCAGCACAGCTGTGATAGTCTCCTTAATCAATAATGCAACTCCTCCACCACTTTTGCAACCCCTCTATCTTGCCTCTAAAAAGCATCTAAATCCTTGAATGTTTAGTTGCCAATCTTGTCCCTCTTTCAACCAAGTTTCTGTAATAGCAACATCATAATTCCACATACTAATCCAAGCTCTAAGTTCATCTGTCTTACCTGAAATACTCCTTGCATTGAAACTAATGCATGTCTGCCCACCTGCCCCGCCACGTTGACCAACCACTCCCTGCCTGCTCTACCTCTTAATCTTACTGACCATAGTCTGTAGTTCTCCCTCAGTTATTTCTCCCACAGACCTACTGCTCTGGTTCCCAAACTCCTGCAATACTATGCGGTTCAATCTATTTCTTTGCCTTCCACTTTTCTCCTGACTAGCATTTGTTTCTGTCCCCTCTTTACTACCCTCTGACTTCCTGCATTGGTTCCCATCCCCCTGCCACATTAGTTTAAATGCTCCCCAACAGCGCGAGCAAACAACCCCTCTAGGACATTGGTTCCAGTCCTGCCCAGGTGTAGACCGTCCGATTTGTAATGATCCCACCTCTCCCAGAACCGGTTCTGATGTCCCAATAATCTGAATCCTTCCCTTCTGCACCATCTCTCAAGCCATGCATTCATTCTGTCATTCCTACTTTGACCAGCATGTGGCACTGGATGCAATCCTGAGAATACGACCTTGGAGGCCTTATTTTTTAGTTTATTGCCAAATCTCAAAATTCAGCATGTAGGACCTCATCCCGTCATTTTCCTATATCGTTGGTGCCTATATACACCATGACAGCTAGCTGTTCACCCGCCCCAGAATGTCCTGCAGCTGCTCTGACACATCCAGGACCCTTGCACCCGGGAGGCAACATACCTTCCTGGAGTCTCGTTTGCGTCCGCAGAAATGCCTGTCTATTCCCCTGACCATTAAATCCCCTATCACTATAGCTTTTCCACATTTTTGCCTGCTCTCCTGTGCAGCAGAGCCAGCCACGGTGCCATGAACCTGGCTACTGCTGCCTTCCCCTGGTGAGCCATCTTCCTCAACAGTACCCAAAATGGTACATCTGTTTTGGAGGGAGATGACCGCAGGGGACCCCTGCACTGCCTTCCTACTCTTCCTCTGTCTGGTGGCCACCCATTTCCCATCTCCCTCAGTACTCTTTACACTCCCTCAGCATCATGGATGCTCCAAAGTGCATCCATCCACAGCTCCAGAGCCATCAAGTGGTCTAACAGGAGCTGCAGCTGGACACACATCTTGCATGTGAAGGAGCCAGGGACAGTGGCCACATCCCTGAACTCCCACATTGCACAAGAGGAGCTGGAATCTCCTGCCATGTCCTAACCTGCTGCACTGTCAGAGGGTCAGTACTGAGGGAGTGCTGCACTGTCAGAGGGTCAGTACTGAGGGAGTGCTGCACTGTCAGAGGTTCAGTACTGAGGGTGGCCTGCACTTTCAGAGGGTAAATACTGAGGAAGTGTTGCATTGTGGGATGGTCAGAACTATGGTAACCCTGCACTTTCAGAGGATCAGTACTGAGGAACATTGAACTCTCAGACAGTCAGTGCTGAAGGGATGCTGCATTGTCGGACGGTCAGTACTGAGGGAGTGCTGCATTGTCAGGGGATCAGAACTGAAGGAATGCTGCACTGCCAGAGGGTCAGAACTGAAGGAATGCTGCACTGCCAGAGGGTCAGTACTGAGGGGGTGCTGCACTGTCATAGTGTCAGTAATGTGGGATTTCTGCATTGTCAGACGATCAGTACTTTGGAAACGCTGCATTGTTAGAGGCTAAGTACTGAGGAAGACTTGCACTATCAGAGTCAGTGCTGAGGCAGTGCTGCACTATCAGAAGATCAGTACTGAGGGAGTGCTGCACTGTCAGAGGGTCAGGACAGAGGGAGTACTGCATTGTCAGAGGGTCAAGTCTGAGAGAGTGCTGCACTGACAGAGGGTTGGTACTGAGGGATGGCTGCATTGTCAGAGCTTCAGTACTGAGGGAGTGTTGCACTATCCGAGGGTCAGTACTGAGGAAGTGCTACCGGGGGATGGATTGGGTGACTGGTTAGCTGTTTCGGTAAGTTTGGGTTAGGGAGTCGGGTGAGTTACTGGTTAGGAGTTTGGTCAATTACAATTTTAGGGTTCGGGTCATGTACAGGTTAGGGGGTCATGTCCATAAAGATTTGCTGAGGATTAGGATGTTGGGTCAGGTTCAGATAAGGGTGTCAGGTCAGGTACAGGTTGGATGAGGGTAGAGAGTTGTGTCTGGTATGGATTGGGGAGAGTTAGGGGGTCGGGTGCAGGTTAAATGAGGGCTGGGCGGTTGTGTCAGCTACATGTTGCTTGAGGGCTAGGGGGCAGGGTTTGGAACAGGTTACATGCAAAAACAAAGAACAAAGAAAAGTACAGCACAGGCACAAGCCCTTTGGCCCTCCAAGCCTGTGCCGACCATGCAGCCCATCTAGCTTAAAACCATTTACACTTCTGGGGCCTATAACCCTCTATTCCCATGCTATTATGTATTTGTCAAGACACCCTTAAAAATCACTATTGTATCTGCTTCCACCACCTTCTCCAACAATGAGTTACAGGCACCCAAATCCCTCTGTGTAAAAAAAAAATCCCTCGCACATCTCCTCTAAACTTTACCCTTCGTACCTTAAACCTATGTCCCCTAGTAATTGACTCTTTCACCCTGGGAAAAAGCCTCTGACTATCCACTCTGTCCATGTCTCTCATAATTTTGTAGACTTCTATCAGGTCGCCCCTCAACCTCCGCCGTTCCAGTGAGAACAAACCAGGTTTCTCCAACCTCTCCTCTCAGCTAATGCCCTCCATACCAGGCAGCTACCTGCTAAACATCTTCTGTACCCTCTCTAAAGCCTGCACATCTTTCTGGTAGTGTGGTGACCAGAATTGAACACGATATTCCAAGTGTCGCCAAACTAAGGTTCTAAACAGCTGCAGCATTACTTGGCAATTGTTACATGCAGTGCCCCGTCCGATGAAGGTAAGCATGCCGTATGACTTCATGACTACGTTCTCCACCTACATTGCCATTTCCAGTAACCTGTGGATCTGTATACCCAGATCCCTCTGCCTGTCAATACTCTTAAGGGTTCTGCCATTTACTGTACATTTCCCAGCTGTATTACACCTTCCAAAATGCATTACCCGACATTACCTCACATTACCGGTTAGGGGATAGGGTCAGATTCAGGTCAGGGGGCCCGGTCAGGTACAGGTCAGGGGGCCCGGTCAGGTACAGGTCAGGGGGCCCGGTCAGGTACAGGTTAGGGGGCCCGGTCAGGTATAGGTTAGGGGGCCCGGTCAGGTACAGGTTAGGGGGCCAGGTCAGGTACAGGTTAGGGGGCCCGGTCAGGTACAGGTTAGGTGCAGGTTAGGGGATAGGGTCAGGTACAGGTTAGGGGGCCCGGTCAGGTACAGGTTAGGGGGCCAGGTCAGGTACAGGTTAGGGGGCCCGGTCAGGTACAGGTTAGGGGGCCAGGTCAGGTACAGGTTAGGGGGCCCGGTCAGGTACAGGTTAGGGGGCAAGGTCACGTACAGGTCAGGTACAGGTTAGTGGGCCCGGTCAGGTACAGGTTAGGGGGCCAGGTCAGGTACAGTTTAGGTACAGGTTCAGGGGTCAGGTCAGGTACAGGTTAGGGGGCCCGGTCAGCTACAGGTTAGGGGGCCCGGTCAGGTACAAGTTAGGGGGTCAGGTCAGGTACAGGTTACGGGGCCCGGTCAGGTACAGGTTAGGGGGCCCGGTCAGGTACAGGTCAGGTACAGGTTAGGGGGCCCGGTCAGGTACAGGTCAGGTACAGGTTAAGGGGTCCGGTCAGGTACAGGTCAGGTACAGGTTAGGGGGCCCGGTCAGGTACAGGTTAGGGGGCCAGGTCAGGTACAGGTCAGGTACAGGTCAGGTACAGGTTAGGGGGCCAGGTCAGGTACAGGTTAGGGGGCCAGGTCAGGTACAGGTTAGGGGGCCCGGTCAGGTACAGGTTAGGGGGCCAGGTCAGGTACAGGTTAGGGGGCCCGGTCAGGTACAGGTTAGGGGGCCAAATCAGGTACAGGTCAGGTACAGGTTAGGGGGCCCGGTCAGGTACAGGTTAGTGGGCCCGTTCAGGTACAGGTTAGGGGGCCCGGTCAGGTACAGGTTAGGGGGCCAGGTCAGGTACAGGTTAGGTACAGGTTAGGGGGCCAGGTCAGGTACAGGTTAGGGGGCCCGGTCAGATACAGGTTAGGGGGCCAGGTCAGGTACAGGTAAGGGGTCCAGGTCAGGTACAGGTAAGGGGGCCAGGTCAGGTACAGGTTAGTGGTCGGGACAGGTACAGGTTAGTGGGTCAGATCAGGTACAGTTTAGGTACAGGTTCAGGGGTCAGGTCAGGTACAGGTTAGGGGTCCCGGTCAGCTACAGGTTAGGGGGCCCGGTCAGGTACAGGTTAGGGGGGCAGGTCAGGTACAGGTTACGGGGCCTGGTCAGGTACAGGTTAGGGGGCCAGGTCAGGTACAGGTTAGGGGGCCCAGTCAGGTACAGGTCAGGTACAGGTTAGGGGGCCCGGTCAGGTACAGGTTACGGGGGCAGCACGGTGGCACAGTGGTTAGCATTGCTGCCTACGGCGCTGAGGACCCGGGTTCGAATCCCGGCCCTGGGTCACTGTCTGTGTGGAGTTTGCACATTCTCCCCGTGCCTGCGTGGGTTTCGCCCCCACAACCCAAAGATGTGCAGGGTAGGTGGATTGACCACACTAAATTGCCCCCTAATTGGAAAAAATAATTGGACACTCTAAATTTAAAAAAAAAAGGTACAGGTTACGGGGCCCGGTCAGGTACAGGTTAGGGGGCCCGGTCAGGTACAGGTTAGGGGGCCCGGTCAGGTACAGGTTAGGGGGCCCGGTCAGGTACAGGTTAAGGGGACCGGTCAGGTACAGGTCAGGTACAGGTTAAGGGGTCCAGTCAGGTACAGGTTAGGGGGCCCGGTCAGGTACAGGTTAGGGGGCCCGGTCAGGTACAGGTCAGGTAGAGGTTAAGAGGTCCGGTCAGGTACAGGTCAGGTACAGGTTAAGGGGTCCGGTCAGGTACAGGTCAGGTACAGGTTAAGGGGTCCGGTCAGGTACAGGTCAGGTACAGGTTAGGGGGCCAGGTCAGGTACAGGTTAAGGGGTCCGGTCAGGTACAGGTTAGGGGGCCAGGTCAGGTACAGGTTACGGGGCCCGGTCAGGTACAGGTCAGGGGGCCCGGTCAGGTACAGGTTAGGGGGCCCGGTCAGGGGGCCCGGTCAGGTACAGGTTAGGGGGCCCGGTCAGGTACATGTTAGGGGGCCCGGTCAGGTACAGGTCAGGTACAGGTTAAGGGGTCAGGTCAGGTACAGGTTAGGGGGCCAGGTCAGGGGGCCCGGTCAGGTACAGGTTAGGGGGCCCGGTCAGGTACAGGTTAGGGGGCCCGGTCAGGTACAGGTCAGGTACAGGTTAAGGGGTCCGGTCAGGTACAGGTTAGGGGGCCCGGTCAGGTACAGGTTAGGGGGCCAGTTCAGGTACAGGTTAGGGGGCCCGGTCAGGTACAGGGTAGGGGGCCAGGTCAGGTACAGGTTACGGGGCCCGGTCAGGTACAGGTCAGGGGGCCCGGTCAGGTACAGGTTAGGGGGCCCGGTCAGGTACAGGTTAGGGGGCCCGGTCAGGTACAGGTCAGGTACAGGTTAAGGGGTCCGGTCAGGTACAGGTTAGGGGGCCCGGTCAGGTACAGGTTAGGGGGCCAGGTCAGGTACAGGATAGAGGGCCCGGTCAGGTACAGGGTAGGGGGCCAGGTCAGGTACAGGTTAGGTACAGGTTAGGTACAGGTTAAGGGGTCCGGTCAGGTACAGGTCAGGTACAGGTTAGGGGGCCCGGTCAGGTACAGGTTAGGGGGCCCGGTCAGGTACAGGGTAGGGGGCCAGGTCAGATACAGGTTAGGTACAGGTTAGGGGGCCAGGTCAGGTACAGGTTAGGTACAGGTTAGGGGGCCCGGTCAGGTACAGGTTAGGGGGCCCGGTCAGGTACAGGTTAGGAGGCCAGGTCAGGTACAGGTCAGGTACAGGTTAGGGGGCCAGGTCAGGTACAGGTCAGGTACAGGTTAAGGGCTCCGGTCAGGTACAGGTTAGGGGGCCCGGTCAGGTACATGTTAGGGGGCCAGGTCAGGTACAGGTTACGGGGCCCGGTCAGGTACAGGTCAGGGGGCCCGGTCAGGTACAGGTTAGGGGGCCCGGTCAGGTACAGGTTAGGGGGCCCGGTCAGGTACAGGTCAGGTACAGGTTAAGGGGTCCGGTCAGGTACAGGTTAGGGGGCCCGGTCAGGTACAGGTTAGGGGGCCAGGTCAGGTACAGGATAGAGGGCCCGGTCAGGTACAGGGTAGGGGGCCAGGTCAGGTACAGGTTAGGTACAGGTTAGGTACAGGTTAAGGGGTCCGGTCAGGTACAGGTCAGGTACAGGTTAGGGGGCCCGGTCAGGTACAGGTTAGGGGGCCCGGTCAGGTACAGGGTAGGGGGCCAGGTCAGATACAGGTTAGGTACAGGTTAGGGGGCCAGGTCAGGTACAGGTTAGGTACAGGTTAGGGGGCCCGGTCAGGTACAGGTTAGGGGGCCCGGTCAGGTACAGGTTAGGGGGCCAGGTCAGGTACAGGTCAGGTACAGGTTAGGGGGCCAGGTCAGGTACAGGTTAAGGGGTCCGGTCAGGTACAGGTTAGGGGGCCCGGTCAGGTACATGTTAGGGGGCCAGGTCAGGTACAGGTTAGGGGACCAGGTCAGGTACAGGTTAGGGGGCCCGGTCAGGTACAGGTTAGTGGGCCCGGTCAGGTACAGGTTAGGTACAGGTTAGGGGGCCCGGTCAGGTACAGGTTAGGTACAGGTTAGGGGGCCAGGTCAGGTACAGGTCAGGTACAGGTCAGGTACAGGTTAGGGGGCCAGGTCAGGTACAGGTTAGGGGACCCGGTCAGGTACAGGTCAGGTACAGGTCAGGTACAGGTTAGGGGGCCAGGTCAGGTACAGGTTAGGTACAGGTTAGGGGGCCCGGTCAGGTACAGGTTAGGGGGCCTGGTCAGGTACAGGTCAGGTACAGGTTAGGGGGCCCGGTCAGGTACAGGTTAGGGGGCCAGGTCAGGTGCAGGTTAGGGGGCCAGGTCAGGTACAGGTTAGGGGATCGTGTCACATACAGTTTGGGTGAGGGTTGTGTTGCTACCTGAACTGCCCGGGTGAAAGCCTTTCCGCCTCCTCCATGATGTCCAACACGGAGGATCCCAGAGGCACGTTCAACATCAGCCAATGGTTGAACATGTTGAAGACGGTGTCCATCACTGTGTAGTTGACTCTGATGAATGTCGTGGGTTTTCTGGTTGAATTGGTGATCAGCCTGTCTGTGGGGAATATGAGGGGTCTTGTATGTGAGGTGTGGGTGGGGGAGGGAAGTGTGGGGGTTGGGGTGGGAGGCGTGCTGTTGTCAGCAATCAGCCCCTTTCGGAATATAAGGGGAAGGTCATCTGCAGAGAGAAAATGGTCTGATCAGCATTGACTAAATCTACCATTGGGAGGGTAAGATGGAGAGAGGCAGAGTTGGAGAGAGGCAGAGATGGAGAGAGGCAGAGATGGAGAGAGGCAGAGATGGAGAGAGGCAGAGACATATGTGGTGATATGTATCACTTTAAATACACAAGGGGTTAATGTAGATACACTACAACTAAGTAAACACTAGAGGGAGCACCGGAGATGTTATGAAATGCAGACATACAGCTAATGAACACATAGAACAGGACACCCAGAGGTGACACTACCACAAGGCGGCAATCCATATAAAAGGACAAGGCACACATGCTCTTTCTCTTTTCCACAGGCAACATTCAGAGAGACAGGGGCAGATCAGAAGCATCACACCCACCGCATGGCTTAGAGCAGACTGGTTAGTTAGATTGAGTTACTATAGCAAGATCAGCAGGAGAGTCGAACTCAAGTAGGGGAATTGTTAACTGTTCAATAAATGTGTTAAACCTATCTCCAAGTCTGAACCTTCCTTTGTCAGAGTATACATCAAGGAAGCAGCTTATGCTCCATGAAGAAGCATAACACAACAACATAGAGATAGATGAAGAGAGAGACACTGAGAGAGCCAGAGAGAGGGAAGTAGAGGCAGAGAGAGATAGAGGGAGATAAAGAGAGAGAGAGAGGCAGCGACAGAGAGATGAGATACAGTGAGAGATTGGGAGATAAAATGTGAGCGAAATAGAGAGAGATACAGTGTGAGAGAGGAGGACAGGGAGAGGAGAGAGTGAGGGAGAGAGAGAATGACAAAGAGAAAGAGATGGAGGGTGACCGAGAGGCAAGGAGAGGGACAATAAAGGAATATGCGACAAGTAAGTCAGAGACACAAGGGGAGAGGCAGACAGAGAGCAAGAGAGGGAGAGAGAGCGAGGAGAGTGTAATGATGCACATTCACAGACTTTGTTTGAAACACAAAAGATATTTATTAATAAGAAATACTCCTGAGGCGCAGCCCCATGGCTGTCCCATCCTCGACATGTCTTCTCGACGTATTCTACCAAACAGAGAACGCCACCCCCCGGCATGATTCACCCGCCCCCCCCCACCGGGCCTGATTACCACCCCCCCTCCCCCCCACCCCCCCACTCCCCCCTCCCACCTCTCCCCCCCCACCTCTCCCCCTCCCCTCCCCCCCCCCCCACCCTGGCCTGAGAGTAAGGAGAGGGAAGAGAGAGCAAGAGAAGAGAGAGTGAGCGAGGGAGAGGATAGATACAGAGAGAGGGGGGGGGGGGGGAGAGGAGAGAGACAGAAAGAGGGGGGAGAGGGAGAGAAACAGAGATGAGAGAGTCAGAGAGTGGGTAGAAAGGAAAATAGAGAGCGAGGAGGAGAGAGAGAAATATAGTGAGGTGAAAAACAAAAAGAGAGAGACAGGCAGAGAGAGTAAGGCCAAAGAGACAGACAAACAGAAAGAGAGAGAGATAGAGACAGAGAGCGAGAGAGAGAGAGACAGAGGGGAGAGAGAGTGAGAGGCAGAGGCAGAAGGCAGAGTGAGAGAGAGGGAGACGGGGAGAGAGAGAGAAAGAGAGCGACAGGGAGACAGGGGGGAGAGATGGAGAGAGAGAGAGAGAGAGAGAGAGGACAGGAAGAATAAACCACAGAAATCATAGAATTTACAGTGCAAGAAGCCATTCAGCCCATTGAGTCTGCACCGGCCCTTGGAAAGAGAACCCCACGCCTCCACTCTATCTCTATAACCCCGTAACTCAGTAACCCCACCCAACCGTTTTGGACACTAAGGGCAATTTAGCATGGGTTTAGCCAATCCACCTAACCTGCACATCTTTGGAGTGTGGGAGGAAACCGGAGCACCCGGAGGGAACCCACGCACACACGGGGAGAATGTGCAGACTCCGCACAGACAGCGACTCAGCCGGGAATCGAACCTGGGACCCTGGAGCTGTGAAGCAACTGTGCTAACCACTGTGATACCGTGCTGCCTATGAGAGAGGTGAAGAGAGTGAGAGAGTGAGAGAGTGAGATGGAGTGTTCTGTGATATAACCGTTGTACTGATGTGCACAGAACATATAGTTGTTTAACTAGAAAGATGATTTATTATTGCCTCTCTCGCTCACTCTCTCCCCCCCCGTCTCACTCTCCCTGTCTCACTCGCGCTCTCCCCTCTCTCTCTGTCTCTCTCTCTCTCTCTCTGTCTCCAGAAAGATAATTAACAAACTATAATACAGACGATGGCGACTTAATGAATTCAGTGAATTCTCCTTGAGCTACTCTTCATGCGACTCTCTTCTTGTTCAACATACGACCAACTGGCGGGCGGCTTGAATCACATAATAGATCTCTATCGCCACCCGCTGGTTGGAGGTCGCATTGCTAACAATGTACAGAAGTGTGCACAGGTATATCACCACAAGAGAGAGAAAAAGAGAGAGATAGGGAGAATGGAGAGAAAGGGGAAAGGCAGAGAGGGAGAAAGACAGACAAGGAGACAGGAAGAGAGAGAGACAGAGATAGAGAGTGTGAGAAAGACAAGAGGAGAGAGAGATAGAACAGGGTAGATTAGGAGTTAGAGTGTGGAGAAGAAGGGAAACAGAGAGAAGCAACATCGGAGCGAAACTCAGCGAGGGAGAAGTTAGAGAGGCTGGTGTGTTCCTTGATCTTGTCTTGCACCAGTTCAACAGAACTGCTGGTGACTTAACCAGAATGATGATTTATTGATGTACACATGATCAGGTAACAATCAGAATGTTATACGTAGAGTTACATTAGACTGGACTTCCGGTTGCGGCTATGACCAGCTAAGTCGCACGTTTGGCTGCTCCTGCTACAAAGGTGTTTTCGGGCCGATTGGAGGGCCCCAACGGCGCTGTAAGGACAAATCCCGGTGGGGGAAGGCTCCCTGAAGAGAACCAGACCAACTTTATGGTCGGTACCCGGAGTGGGGTGGTAAAGAAAGCAACAGCAGCTCCCAAAAAAAAGCGGGGGAAGAAGACCAAAATGGCGGCCGGTGGCGCACCCGAGGAATGGAGGAAATGGGCGGAGGAGCAGCAGGCCGCTCTCCTGCGCTTCTTTACGGAGCTGAAAATGGAGCTCTTGGAGTCAATGAATGCGACGACCACCAGGCTGATGGGAGCCCAGGCGACCCAAGAGGCGTCGATTCGGGAGCTGCAGCAGGAGATGACTGCGAGGGAGGAGGAGGCCACGGCCCTCGTGGGAAAGGTAGAGGTGCACGAGGCACTCCACCTGAAATGGCAGAGCCGTTTTGAGGAGCTGGATACTCGAATGAGGCGGAAGAACCTGAGGATCTTGGGCCTGGCAGAAGGCCTGGAGGGGTCAGACCTCCCGGGATACGTAGCAGAAATGCTGAGCTCCCTGATGGGGGCAGGGGCCGTCCCTTCGCCCCTGGAGCTGGAAGAGGCCTACAGGGTCATGGCTAGGAGGCCAAGAGCAAATGAGCCCCCGAGGGCGGTGCTGGTGCGGTTCCAGCGACTCAGCGACCGTGAGAGAGTGCTGGAGTGGGCCAAGAGGGAAAGGAGCAGCAAGTGGGAGAATTCGACGGTGAGGGTCTACCAGGACTGGAGTGCGGAGGTGGCAAAGCGGCGGGCCCGGTACAACCGGACGAAGGCGGTGCTACATGCAAAACGGATCAGGTTCGGAATGCTGCAGCCAGCGCGCTTGTGGGTCACCTACAGGAACCAACACCACTATTTTGAGTCCCCAGAGGAGGCGTGGGCCTTTGTACAGGAAGAGAAACTGGACTCGAATTAGACCCAGGGAATTCTTGGCGGCCGTGGCCGCTCGGGTACTTTCAGCTGAATTCTTTGTTTGGATTTTGAACTCTAGCTGTGGGTTTTTCTTCTGATGTTTTTTCCCCCCTTTGCCAACTTCCCTTAGTTATTGTTATTGTGGTTATTCATGGTTATTTATGGTTATTTATGCTGTTTGGTAGAGGGCGACGGTTAAGTACATTGTTATTTGTTATCTATCTGTTATTTATAATGTTAAGTTGGGGAGGCGGGACGGGGGGGAGAGCAGATCGGGGATATGGGCTCCTAGGGGGGGTTCTTTACAGGCATGGACGGGGACGGGGGTGGAACTGAAGATGGCGGGGTGGGGTGTGGCAGGGCGAAAGCGCGGGCTTTCCTCTGTTTTCCCGCGCGCGGGGCAGAGGAGGGGGGAGGGGAGGAGTGAGGGGCGTGGCTAACAATGGCGACCTTTCCCGCGCTGGAGCGGGGCCAGGGAGGAGTGGCAAGGGGGGGGAGCCCCCCCCCCCCCCCCCCCCCCCCCCCCCCCCCCGAGCCGGGGGGAGTCGGAGTGTGGCAGGAGCAGCCGGGTCAGCGTGAACCAGCTGACTTACGGGAGTACGATGGAGGGTACATCGCGGCTAGGAGGGGTCCTAGCCTGGGGGGGGGGGGGGGGGGGGGGGGGGGAAGGGGGGTTAGGGAGGGACACCGGGTTGCTGCTGAAAAGACCAGAAACGGGAAGTGGAGGACTGGAGAGGTGGGGGGAGGGGGACATCGCCATGGGGAGCGGGTCAGAAGGGGAGGGTCGACCCGGGGCGAGCAGGGAACAGGACATGGCTAATCGGCAGGGGAAGGGGGCGGGTCGTCCCGCGACCCGGCTGATCACTTGGAACGTGAGGGGGCTGAATGGGCCGGTCAAGAGATCAAGGGTATTCTCACACCTGAAGGGACTGAAGGCTGATGTAGCAATGTTACAGGAGACCCATTTGAAGGTAGTGGACCAGGTTCGCCTGAGAAGGGGGTGGGTGGGACAGGTGTTCCACTCTGGATTGGACGCAAAGAACCGGGGGGGTGGCGATTCTGGTGGGAAAGAGGGTGTCGTTCGTGGCGGAGGAGGTGGTGGCGGATAAGGAGGGTAGGTATGTGATGGTGAAGGGTAAGCTGCAGGGGGAGAAAGTGGTGATGGTCAACGTATATGCCCCGAACTGGGATGACGCGGGTTTTATGAGGCGCCTATTGGGCCTCATTCCGGGACTGGAGGTAGGGGGCTTGATCATGGGGGGGGACTTTAACACAGTGCTGGACCCCGGGCTAGACAGATCGAGCTCAAGGACCAATAGGAGGCCGGCAGCGGCAGAAGTGCTGAGGGGGTACATGGAGCAGATGGGAGGAGTAGACCCATGGAGGTTTGGTAGGCCGAGGGCGAGGGAGTATTCCTTTTTCTCCCACGTCCATAGAGTGTACCCCAGAATCGATTTCTTCGTGTTGAGCAGGGGGCTGATCCCGAGGGTACGGGAAGCTGAGTACTCGGCCATTGCGATCTCTGATCATGCACCACATTGGGTGGATGTGGAAATGGGGGAGGCGCGGGACCAGCGCCCGCTGTGGCGGCTGGATGTGGGGCTGTTAGTGGACGACGAGGTGTGTAAAAGGGTCCGGAAGAGCATTGAGAGCTATCTGGACTTGAATGACACGGGTGAGGTGCAGGTGGGGATGGTCTGGGAGGCCCTGAAGGCAGTGATCAGGGGAGAGCTGATCTCCATAAGGGCGCACAGAGAAAGAAAGGAGAGGCAGGAGAGGGAGAGGCTGGTGGGGGAGCTATTGGAAGTGGATAGGAGATATGTGGAGGCACCAGAGGAGGGGCTGCTGGGAGAACGGCGCAGCCTGCAGTTCAAGTTCGACCTGCTGACCACCAGGAAGGCAGAGACGCAGTGGAGAAGGGCACAGGGCGCGGTCTATGAGTATGGGGAAAAGGCGAGCAGGATGCTGGCACACCAGCTTCGCAAACGAGATGCGGCTAGGGAGATTGGGGGAGTGAAGGAGAGGGGCGGGAAGGTAGTGCAGAAGGGGCAAGAAGTGAACGGGGTCTTCAGGGATTTTTACAAGGAGTTGTATCGGTCTGAGCCGCCGATGAGGAGAGGGGGAATGGAGGACTTCCTAAACAAATTGAGGTTCCCAAGGGTCCAGGAGGGGCTGGTAGAAGGGCTGGGGGCGCCAATAGGGCTAGAGGAGCTAGTCAAGGGAATAGGTCAGATGCAAGCGGGGAAGGCGCCGGGGCCAGATGGGTTCCCGGTGGAATTCTACAAGAAAAATGTGGACTTGGTGGGACCGGTACTGGTACGAGCCTTTAATGAGGCGCGAGAGGGGGGGGTTCTGCCCCCGACAATGTCGCAGGCTCTGATCTCCCTGATATTGAAGCGGGATAAAGACCCCGTGCAGTGCGGGTCCTACAGGCCTATCTCGCTTCTGAACGTGGATGCCAAGTTGCTGGCAAAGATCCTGGCAGCTAGAATAGAGGATTGTGTGCCAGGGGTAATCCATGAGGACCAGACAGGGTTCGTGAAGGGGCGGCAGCTCAACACGAACGTGCGGAGATTGCTGATTGTAATTATGATGCCGGCAGTGGAGGGGGAGGCTGAGATAGTGGTAGCGCTGGACGCGGAGAAGGCATTCGATAGGGTGGAGTGGGAGTACCTGTGGGAGACGTTGGAACGGTTTGGGTTCGGGGAAGGGTTTATTAAGTGGGTGAAGTTGCTCTACTCGGCCCCGACGGCGAGTGTAGTGACAAACGGGAGGAGGTCGGAGTATTTCGGGCTCCACCGAGGGACCAGGCAGGGATGTCCCCTATCCCCCCTACTTTTCGCACTGGCGATTGAACCGTTGGCGATGGCACTGAGGGGTTCAGGGGGGTGGAGAGGACTGACTAGGGGAGGGGAGGAACATCGAGTATCGCTGCATGCGGATGATCTACTGCTGTACGTGGCAGACCCAGAAGGGGGAATGCCGGAGATAATGGAACTATTAGCAGAGTTTGGGGACTTTTCGGGGTACAAATTAAATTTGGGCAAAAGCGAGGTTTTTGTGATACACCCGGGGGATCAGGGAGAGGGTATTGGGAGACTCCCCTTCAAGCGAGCAGGAAAGAGCTTTAGGTACTTAGGGGTGCAGGTGGCAAGGAACTGGGGGACCCTCCACAAATTGAACTTTTCCAGGCTGGTGGAACAGATGGAGGAGGAATTTAAGAGGTGGGACATGGTACCGTTGTCGCTGGCGGGGAGGGTGCAGTCAATCAAAATGACGGTCCTCCCAAGGTTCTTGTTTTTATTTCAGTGCTTGCCCATCTTCCTCCCTAGGGCCTTCTTCAAAAAGGTGACGAGTAGCATCATGAGCTACGTGTGGGCGCATGGCACCCCAAGGGTGAGAAGGGTCTTTTTGGAGCGGAGTAGGGACAGTGGAGGGCTGGCACTACCCAATCTCTCGGGGTATTACTGGGCGGCAAATGTGTCAATGGTGCGCAAGTGGATGATGGAAGGGGAGGGGGCAGCTTGGAAACGAATGGAGAGGGCGTCCTGTGGCAACACAAGCCTGGGGGCCCTAGTAACGGCACCTTGGCCGCTCCCCCCCACGAGGTACACCACGAGCCCGGTGGTGGCGGCCACCCTCAAGATATGGGGGCAGTGGAGGCGACACAGGGGGGAAATGGGAGGTCTGTTGGCGGCGCCAATAAGAGGGAACCATAGATTCATCCCGGGGAACATCGACGGGGGATTTCAGAGCTGGTACAGGGTGGGCATACGGCAGCTGAAGGACCTGTTTATAGAGGGGAGGTTTGCGAGCCTGGGAGGGCTGGAGGAGAAGTTTGAGCTCCCCCCGGGAAACATGTTCAGATATTTACAAGTGAAGGCATTTGCTAGGCGGCAGGTGGAGGGGTTCCCCCTGCTCCCCAGTAAGGGGGCGAGTGATAGGGTGCTCTCGGGGGTCTGGGTCGGAGGGGGGAAGATATCAGACATCTACAAGATAATGCAGGAGGCGGAGGAAGCATCAGGGGAGGAGCTGAAAGCCAAGTGGGAAGTGGAGCTGGGAGAGCAGATAGAAGACGGGACGTGGGCGGATGCACTGGAGAAGGTCAATTCTTCCTCCTCGTGTGCGAGGCTGAGCCTCATTCAATTTAAGGTGCTGCATAGAGCTCACATGACGGGGACAAGGATGAGCCGGTTCTTTGGGGGTGAGGACAGGTGTGTCAGATGTCTGGGAGGCCCAGCGAACCATGTGCATATGTTCTGGGCATGTCCGGTGCTGGAAGGGTTCTGGAAGGGGGTGGCAAGGACGGTGTCGAAGGTGGTGGGGTCCAGGGTCAAACCAGGATGGGGGCTTGCGATCTTTGGGGTCGGGGTAGAACCGGGGGTACAGGAGGCTAGGGAGGCCGGAATACTGGCCTTTGCGTCCCTAGTGGCTCGACGAAGGATATTAATTCAATGGAAGGACGCGAGGCCTCCAAGCGTTGAAACTTGGATTAACGATATGGCTAGCTATATTCAGCTAGAAAGGATCAAATTTGCCCTGAGAGGGTCGGTACAGGGATTCTCCAGGCGGTGGCAACCTTTCCTTGACTTTTTAGATCAGAGATAGGCGTACGGGGTCGTGGCAGCAGCAACCCGGGGGGGGGGGGGGGGGGAGGGGAAGGGGGGGGGGCAGCAATGGTCGTGGGGGGACATGCACGACTGTAACGCGGGCAAGTCTGCTCGCTGCTCATGTCTGAAACTGTAGGCTGCCTTGTTTGTTAAGTTGTTGCTTGGGGGGGGGGGGGGGGGAGGACTGGTGCGCGCGAGAGGGCGGGCGAGGGAGGGATATTTGCCTAGAGGGATTGTGTTGTAAATAATTTAAAAATTAGTAGGGGTAAATGTCTGTATGGAAAAACTCTTTCAATAAAAAATTATTTTTGAAAAGAGTTACATTAGACTCTCATGAAACTACCCTTATGTGCGACTGTTACTCATGTCTGCCTGATAATCTTCTGCTGGTAGCCAGATATCAAATGATTGATGTCTGACGCCACCTGCTGGTGGGAGGTCGCACTGCTGAGTATATGTAATATTGTCAGGCATATCACCACAGGTGGGTATGATGATTGTCCCTTTCAGGACAACACAGCAGAATAAGGGTCACATGATCTGTGTGCCCAATCAGCATTCAGAGTGTGAAGTAACTCCTTGGTGAGAGAGGGTTCCAAGCAAAGAAACATTTTGGGAACTCGCTACAGCCATGAGGTTGTGAAAGTGCATTTTCACAGAAAGGAAGAGAGGGGAGAAATGTGGTAGAGTTAGAAGGTTAGGAAGAAAGGGACTGAGGAGAGTGAGTGGCAAATAGAGATCGTGGGAAGAAAACTGGGGAGAAAGAGAGAGGATGGGGTGGGAGAGAGTGAGAAAGAGAGGAGGGAGAGAAGACTAAAATTGGTAGTGAGGGAGAGATAGAGACAGACTGACAGACAGAGAAACCGAGAGAGTTAGAGAGAGAGAGACCGAGAGAGAGAGAGAGACAAAGAGAGAGAAAGAGACAAAGAGAAACGAACAGAGGGGGTAGACAGAGGAGGATGGACTGAGAGGGAGAGTGAGACGGAGGGAGAGAACGAGGGAAAAAGACGGGCAGAGAGGAGAGCGAAAGTCAGACATAAAGAGAGACAGAGAGCATGATAGAGAAAGTCAGACAGAGAGAGAGAAACAGAAAACCTCTCTTTCTCCGGACCCAAGATCCCGTTCACTAACCAGTATCCCTGGAGCAGTTCAACTTGTCGATATCCAGGAGGGTTCGGTTTTCCAAGGAAGGTATGATGAGTGAGGCTGCCCGGGGATTGTTGAAAGACCCGTTGGAGATTCCCTGGAGGAGATTCGCCACAGACCTCCGACAGTTCCAGGAACCCGGAGAAAGCAAGTCATGATTCGCAGTCAGTGCCTGAGAAACACAGCACAACACCAGTTAAATCTTTTCCAACTCAATGTTAAACAACATAGAATCATTGAATTATAGAACTTACAGTGCAGGCAGAGGCCATTCGGCCCATTAAATCTGCACTGGCCCTTAGAAATAACACCCTATCTAAGCCCAGAACTCCACTCTATCGCCATACCCAGCAACCCCTCCTAACCTTTTTTTTTGGACACTAAGGACAATTTAACATGGTCAATCCACCTAACCTGCACATCTTTGGACTGTGGGAGGAAACCAGAGGAAACCCACACAGACATGGGGAGAACGTGCAGACTCCACACAGACAGCGACCCAAGCAGGGAATCGAACCTGGGACCCTGGAGCTGTGAAACAACTGTGCTAACCACTGTGCTACTGTGCCTACCTTGTATTGTTATGGCACCATTCACATTGCAAATCATGGCCAGATGCTTCACAGGCAAGTAAATCAGATAATTCTAAGGTGTATATTTAAAGGAGAGAGAGACGGAGCGGTTTAGGGAAGGAATTCCAGAGCTTAGGGTCCTCCAGGCAGCTGAAGGTACTGCTGCGAATGGCGGAGTGATGGGAAGTGGGGGATAATCAAGAGGCCGTGATTGGAGAGGTTCTAAATATCTGCTCATAGGAACTCCTGAACCTTGTTCAAACATAAGAGGCAGGGAGGGGAGGAGGCCATTCGGGCCATCGACCTTGATCTCCCATTCAACAAGCTGAGGCTGACCTTCTCCTTCCCTATTCCTTGATTCCCAAGGTGCACAACAATCTCCTGATCGCAGTCTTGACTATACTCAGTGATGGAACACCCCCAACCCTCTGGGATAGAGAATTCCAAAGATTAACCACCCGCGGCGTGAAGACTTTCCTTCTCATCTTAGTCCAAAATGGCCACCCCCAAATCCTGAGGCTGTGACGCTGAGGTCTGGACATTTCAGCCAGGGGCAGTTGATGGAGAGTGGGAGAGGAAACAGTTTCTCAGTGTCTGCCCTGACCAACCCTCTGAGAATTCAATACTTTCCAACGAGATCACCAACCATTCTTCTAAACTCCAGAGACCATGCCCCACTCTGCACCATCTCTCCCCTCATCCCAGGACCAATCTGTTTAACCTTCACTGCAGTGTCTCCAATGCAAGAATATCCTTCCTTTAACATGCAGATCGAAACCACACACAGTATTTCAAATGTGGCCTCACCAAAGCCATGTGCAATTGTAGAAAGACTTCTGTACTCCTCCCATCCAATCCTTTTGCAATAAAGGCCAACCTCCTCATACATACACAGAAAATAGAAGCAGGATGAGTCAATTTGGCCCTTTGAGCCTGCTCCGCCATTCATTATGACCATGGTTGATCATCAAATTCAATACCCTGATTTCCATCTTTCCCCCATATCCCTTGATTCCTTTCGCCCCAAGAGTTATATCTAATTCCTTCTTGAAATTACACAGCATTTTGGCCTCAACTACTTTCTGTGGTAATGAATTCCACAGATTCTCCACTCTCTGGGTGAAGAAATTTGTTCTCACCTCAATCCTAAAAGGTTTACCCTTATCCTTAAACTATAACCCCTAGTCTGGACTGCCCCACCATCAGGAACATTCTTTTTGAATCTACCCTGTCTAATCCTGTTAGAATTTTATACGTTTCTATCAGATCCCCTCTCACACTTCTAAACTCCAATGAATATAATCCTAACCCACTTAGTCTCTCCTCGTATGAAAGTCCCACCATCCCAGGAATCAGTCTGGTAAATCTTCGCTGCACGCACTCTATAGCAAGAACATCTTTCCTCAGGTAAGGACACCAGAACTGCACAAAATACTCCAGGTATTAATATATATATCATATACAATGCTCATTGCTAGCTCTCTCTGTGATGCCTGCTTTCTGTAATTTTAGTATGCAAGGATACCCAAATTGTTCTGAGCTCCCAACACTTTTTAGCCTCTCATATTTTGAAGAAAACATTCTGCTGTTCTATTCTTCCTGTTAGAGTGAATGACTTCACAGTTCCAATATTACATTCCCCCTGCCATGCCTGCCCCATATGATCAATCTGTTGAGGATCCGTTGTGTCTCCCACACAGCTTACATTTTCCAATTAATTTTGTACTGTCAGCAAAACAGGATATATTATCCATATCTCCCTCGCCAAAGCCATTGATTTAGATTGTAAACAGGCAAGGCCCCTGCATAGATCCACATGGAATCCCCCCTACCACCAACCACAACCCCCCACCTCCCAACCTGCACAACTCCTCCCCAACGAATTAATCCTGTCAACTCAAAATGAGCCCATTTCAACCGAGTCATTTTTTGGCTATTAACCAATTCTCAATTTCTTGATTACGAGTTCAGGGAGACAGCCGCTCCGTTAATGTCTTGTCATTTACTCTCTTGACGTTAAGAGAAACTGGTGAATGGTTAGGTGGATTGGTCATGCTGAATTGACCCTTCGTGTCCAAAGATGTATTCATATTACTACCACCAATAATAATAATAAGCATCTTTATTAGTGTCACAAGTAGGTTTACATTAATACTGCAATGAATTTCCTGTGAAAATTCCCTTGTCACCACATTCCAACACTTGTTCGGGTATATTGAGGGAGAATTCAGAATGTAGAATTCACCTGACAGGCACGTCTTTTGGGACTTGTGGGAGGAAACTGGAGCACCCGGAGGAAACCTACGCAGACACGGGGAGAACACGCAGACTCCGCACAGTCAGTGACCCGAGCCGGGAATCGAACCCGGTTCCCTGGCACTGTGAAGCAACAGTGCTAACCACTGCGCTACCATGTAGATTAGGTAGGGTTATGGGGATAGGGTAAGGGTCTGAGCCTCGGTAGAATGCTCTTTCAGAGGGTTAGTGCAGACTTGATGAGCCAAATGGCCTCCTTCAGCACTGTAGGAGTTCTATTAGTTCATATAAATAGGGGATATCTGGGATACTGGGTGGTGTGGGTGTAGAGCTCAATAATTCTCAATAAAGAAAAACTCTGTGTCATGGTTTGGGCTTCACCAGGAGGCTTGGATTCTATTAACAGGCTAGACTATATTACAATTCAGAGGTGACAAGGGGGACCGGGAGTTAAAGACAAGCTTTGCCAACAACCTACGATTTGATGCATTGCTGGAGCAATACCTGGACTGCCAGACCGGTGGTGTTGAGATCTCCAATAGTTCCGTCACAGTGAACATTGGCAAGGATACGGGCCAGTACACTCCGTAATGCGGACTCCATCATGGAGGTGTGACAGACACAGTTTTCAAATTTCATGCACCTCAAGCCCAGGGCAGCAATGGACAGCGTATCTAGGAGATCATCAAATATCAGTTGTAAAAAATAGAGGAGAATGAGGTGCATTGATTTATCTTAAATACATACATGTATCAAACTTGGTTAGGCCTTACTTGGAGCACTGTGTACAGCCCTGGTCTCCATATATTCGGTTAGACCACACATAGAACACAGTGTACAGTCCTGGTCTCCACTTCTCCTTATCCCTTGGTTAGCCCACACTGGGAACATTTGTGCATTTCTGGTATCCATATCTCTTGGTTAGACCATACTTGGAGCAATGTGCACAGATCTAGTCTCAATATACCTTGGTTAGACTACACTTGGAGTACTGTGTGCAGTTATGGTCTCCATATACCTTGGTTAAGTTAGACTTGGAGCACTGTGCACAGTTCATAAGCACCTCTGGTGTTCATGGTCCACACAAGCCTCCTCCAATGCCCTCTTCATCTGCATTTGTCTCTGTAAGAATTAAAGTCCAATATTGCAGATGGAGACCATTGGGCCCATCATGCTTTCTGCTGTGATCACATGCAGCAGCTTAGTTCATACCAAGGATATTGGAAAAGTACTTTACTTAAATCATTCAGAGGATGTGGGCATCGTTAATTAGAACAACATTTGTTGTCTAGCCTAGCTGCTGTTGAGAAGGAAAAAGGTAGTGGTCAATGGCAACACCCTGTAGCCACCTGGGTTGGCCACTTCCAGAGTCAAAATGGAGAATCGCAAAGAGAGCAGGGAAAACCGGACAGCAGGCAAAACAAGCAGTTTTGTAGAGTTCTTTAATGTATTCGGTCTGCAGAAAGCAGACAGCACTGAAACCAGCAGTTATACATATTGATGAGCGATCCCCAGGAACAATTAGCTACAGCTGAGACACTCAATAACAAGTCAGACTCCTCGGCGCCAACAGGAGCGCGAAACAAAGAGATAAACAAGCCAGAAAGAACCGCCCAGCGATCAGGGAACAGTCCCAGCATTGGGGAATTCAAACTGATCGATTGGTATGTGATCCAATCGATTGGAAGCGGGGTCCGCCCAAAAGGGCGCAAAGCCCCTGGGACCTATAAAAGACAGGTCCCAAGTTCAATTCGGTCTCTTGGCCGGCCCTCCCAGCAGAACATCTTAGCAGCTTGGAAGACCTCTTGACCATGAGAAGGAGAGGCCTGGCTAACAGCTACACCCCGACAAGTAAGTGTCCAGTCAACGCACACTACGAGATAGGTGCTCCTGACCCTTAGTCCATACCAGTTGGAAGCCCGCAGCCCAGGATCGAACAAGAGGCCATTGTTCCCTGACCCAGTGGGCTCTTTTCCAAAGATAAGTATTGGCCTGTAGTGGTAGAAGTAGCCTAGTTTCTGAGTTTTGATGCATGAGTAGCGATTAACTGTGTATTAATAAACATGTTTTGATTTGAACCTTACTAATTGGTGTATTGAGTCATTGATCTGAATGTGAACTTGAACCTCGTGGTGGTATCATAAACGATACCTGGCGACTCTAGAGCTAAGTAATAAAACAGAGCTAAGTGGGTGTAAAGTGCACTCACCAGAATGAGCAACACCCCTTCTTGAACTGCTACAGTCCCTGAGGTTTAGGTACACCCACTGTGCTGTTAGGGAGGAATTTCCAGGATTTTGACTCAGTGGCAATGAAGATACGGCTGAAATATTTACAAGTCAGGATGGTGAGTGACTTGGAGAGGAACCTCCAGGTGGTGGGGTTCCCATGTATCTTCTGCCCTTTTCCTTCCAGATGGTAGTGGTCGTGGGTTTAGAATCTTGGTGATTTCCTGCAGTGTATCTTGTAACAATAATAATCTTTATTAGTGTCACAAGTAGGCTTACATTAACACTGCACTGAAGTTACTGTGAAAATCCCCTAGTTGCCACACTCCCGCGCCTGCTTGGGTACACTGAAGGAGAATTCGGAATGTCCAATTCACCTAACCTGCACGTCTTTCAGGACTTGTGGGAAGAAACAGGAGCACCCGGAGGAAACCCACGCAGACACATGGGAAAACGTGCAGACTCTACACAGACAATGACCCAAGCTGGGAATTGAACCTGGGACCTTGGCGCTGTGAAGCAACAGTGCTAACCACTGTACTACCATGCTAGATGGTGCTCCTATTGTGTGTCGGTGGTGGAGGGACTGAATATTTATGGAAGGGTGGCAATCAAACAGGGATGCTTTGTCCTGGATGGTGTTGAGCTTTTTGTGTGTTGTTGGAGCTGCACCCATGGAATGATAGAATCCCGACATTGCAGAAGGAGGCCGTTTGGCTCATTGAGTCTGCACCAGCCCTTCAAAGGAGCACCCCACACAGGCCCAATTCCCCTGCCCTACCCCTGTAACACCACCTACTCTTTTGGACATGAAGGGGAAATTTTAGAATGGCCAATCCACCTCAACTGCACAACTATGGACTGTGGGAGGAAACCGGAGGACCCTGAAAAACCCACGCAGACACGGGGAGAACGTGGTAACTCCTCACAAACAGTCACCTGAGGTCGGAATCGAGACCGGGTCCCTGGTGCTGTGAGACATCAGTGCTAATCACTGCGCCACCGTGCTGCCCCATCCAGGCAAGTGGGGAGTTTTCCATCATACTCGTGACTTGTGTCTTGTAGATGGTGGACAGGCTTTGGGGAGTTAGGAGGTGAGTTACTCACCTCAAGATTCCTCGCCTCTGACCTGCTCTGGTAGCTACAGTATTAATATGGCTGGACCAGTTCAGTTTCTGATCAATGCTAACCCCCAGGATGTTGATTGTGGGGGATTCAGCAATGGTAATGCCCTTGAATGTCATGGGCAATAGTTAGATCCTCTCTTGTAGGAGATGGTCATAGTCTGGCACTTCTGTTCCGTGAATAAAACATGCCACTTGTCAGCCCAAGCCTAGATATTGTCCAGGTCTTGCTGCATTTGGACATGGACTGCTTCAGTACCTGAGGAGTCACAAATGGTGCTGATTGTTGTGTAGTCATCTGCGAACATCCCCACTTCTGACCTTACGATGGAAGGCCATTGATGAAGCAGCTGAAGATGGTTTGAGCTAATGATGCACGATCAATTGCACAAAGACTCAGATTGGGTACAACTGTGGCTTTATTGCAGTCAGATGCGTGGCCTCCTACTGCAGCTGGCGAAATGGCAGATCAATGGAGGACACGCATATTTATACAGCTCCTAGTGGGCGGAGCCAGCCGGCAGGGGCTACCGGCGAACCTGCAATACAGGTCCTACCTTACATCCCCTAATACAGGTGTACACAGTGGTTCACCACAGCTAGAAATACCAGTTGCTCCTGAACTCACCGACAGGATAAGCGATTTCTTCCTGAATGGAGAGCTGAACAGAAGAGTTGAAAATATTCTCGATCGTCTTGCAGGGTAAGCATACGGAAGCCTTACAGAGAGCGAGTATAGCCAGGCTAATCTGATGGAAATCTGTCAGAGGTCTTCCACTGTCTGCTGAATAGAAAATATTAGTCGTCATGACGGAGGACATGACAGCGACAACACTTGCTTGTCATTTTGTAGAACCTGTAACAGCATAAACCATCCCACAGTGCTTCACAGCAGTAATTGTTCTAAAGAAATTGAGCCACCTAGGAGGTGTTAGGGATAGGTGACCAACATCTGGGTCAAAGAGCTTGGTTTTCAGTCACATATTAAAGGAGGAGAGAGAGAGGTTTAGGGAGGGAATTCCAGATCTCAGGGCCTCCCCAATCCCCCAGGAAGCTAAAGGCTCTGCTAGTAATGGTGGAGTGATGGGAATCAGGGGATATTGAAGATGCTGCAATTAGAGGAGTGCAGAGATCGCAGAAGATTGTTGGGGCTGGAGGAGGTTACAGAGAGAGGTCGGGTTATAGGCGGATGGAGGAGGTTACAGAGATAGGTCGGGTTATAGGGGGATGGAGGAGGTTACAGAGATAGGTCGGGTTGTAGGGGGATGGAGGAGGTTACAGAGATAGGTCGAGTTATAAGGGGATGGAGGAGGTTACAGAGATAGGTCGAGTTATAAGGGGATGGAGGAGGTTACAGAGATAGGGAGGGTTATACGGGGATGGAGGAGGCTACAGAGATAGGTCGGGTTATAGAAGGATGGAGGAGGTTACAGAGATAGGGAGGGCTGTCGGGGGATGGAGGAGGTTACAGAGATAGGTCGGGTTGTAGGGGGATGGAGGAGGTAACAGAGATAGGGAGGGTTGTAGGGGGATGGAGGAAGTTACAGAGATAGGTCGGGTTATGGGGGGATGGAGGAGGTTACAGAGATAGGTCGGGTTGTAGGGGGATTGAAATGAAATGAATGAAATGAAAATCGCTTATTGTCACGAGTAGGCTTCAATGAAGTTACTGTGAAAAGCCCCTAGTCGCCACATTCCGGCGCCTGTCCGGGGAGGCTGGTACGGGAATTGGATGGAGGAGGTTACAGAGATAGGTCGGGTTATAGGGGGATGGAGGAGGTTACAGAGATAGGTCGGGTATAGGGGGCTGGAGGAGGTTACAGAGATAGGGAGGGTTATGGGGGATGGAGGAGGTTACAGAGATAGGTCGGGTTATAGAGGGGTGGAGAAGGTTACAGAGATAGGGAGGGTTGTAGGGGGATGGAGGAGGTTACAGAGATAGGTCGGGCTATAGGGGGATGGAGGAGGTTACAGAGATAGGGAGGGTTGTAGGGGATGGAGGAGGTTACAGAGATAGGGAGGGATGTAGGGGGATGGAGGAGGTTACAGAGACAGGTCGAGTTGTAGGGGGATGGAGGATGTTACAGAGATAGGTCGGGTTATTAGGGGATGGAGGAGGTTACAGAGATAGGTCGGGTTATTAGGGGATGGAGGAGTTTACAGAGATAGGTCGGGTTGTAGGGGGATGGAGGAGGTTACAGAGATAGAACATAGAACAGTACAGCACAGAACAGGCCCTTCGGCCCTCGATGTTGTGCCGAGCAATGATCACCCTACTCAAACCCACGTATCCACCCCATACCCGCAACCCAACAATCCCCCCATTAACCTTACACTACGGGCAATTTAGCATGGCCAATCCACCTAACCTGCACATCTTTGGACTGGGGATGGAGGAGGTTACAGAGATAGGTCGGGTTATAGGGGGATGGAGGAGGTTACAGAGATAGGGAGGGTTATAGATGGATTCAGGAGGTTACAGAGATAGGTCAGGTTGTAGATGGATGGAGGAGGTTACAGAGATAGGGAGGGTTATAGGGGGATGGAGGAGGTTACAGAGATAGGTCGGGTTATAGGGGGATGGAGGAGGTTACAGAGATAGGGAGGGATGTAGGGGGATGGAGGAGGTTACAGAGATAGGTCGGGTTATAGGGGGATGGAGGAGGTTACAGAGATAGGGAGGGTTGTAGGGGGATGGAGGAGGTTACAGAGATAGGGAGGGTTGTAGGGGGTTGGAGGAGGTTACAGAGATAGGTCGGGTTGTAGGGGGATGGAGGTGGTTACAGAGGTAGGTCGGGTTATAGGGGGCTGGAGGAGGTTACAGAGATAGATCGGGCTATAGGGGGATGGAGGAGGTTACAGAGATAGGTCGGGTTGTAGGGGGATGGAGGTGGTTACAGAGGTAGGTCGGGTTATAGGGGGCTGGAGGAGGTTACAGAGATAGATCGGGCTATAGGGGGATGGAGGAGGTTACAGAGATAGGGAGGGTTGTAGGGGATGGAGGAGGTTACAGAGATAGGGAGGGATGTAGGGGGATGGAGGAGGTTACAGAGATAGGTCGGGTTATTAGGGGATGGAGGAGGTTACAGAGATAGGTCGGGTTGTAGGGGGATGGAGGAGGTTACAGAGATAGAACATAGAACAGTACAGCACAGAACAGGCCCTTCGGCCCTCGATGTTGTGCCGTGCAATGATCACCCTACTCAAACCCACGTATCCACCCCATACCCGCAACCCAACAATCCCCCCATTAACCTTACACTACGGGCAATTTAGCATGGCCAATCCACCTAACCCGCACATCTTTGGACTGGGGATGGAGGAGGTTACAGAGATAGGTCGGGTTATAGGGGGATGGAGGAGGTTACAGAGATAGGGAGGGTTATAGATGGATTCAGGAGGTTACAGAGATAGGGAGGGTTGTAGATGGATGGAGGAGGTTACAGAGATAGGTCGGGTTATAGGGGATGGAGGAGGTTACAGAGATAGGTCGGGTTATAGGGGGATGGAGGAGGTTACAGAGATAGGTCGGGTTATAGGGGGATGGAGGAGGTTACAGAGATAGGTCTGGTTATAGAGGGATGGAGGAGGTTACAGAGATAGGGAGGGTTATAGGGGGATGGAGGAGGTTACAGAGATAGGTCGGGTTATAGGGGATGGAGGAGGTTACAGAAATAGGGAGGGTTGTAGGGGGATGGAGGAGGTTACAGAAATAGGGAGGGTTGTAGGGGGATGGAGGTGGTTGGAGAGATAGGGAGGGATGAGGGAGGGATGAAGCAATTGAGACATTTGAAGATAAGGATGAGAATTTTAAAGTGAAGTTGTTTGTCTGGGAGCTAGTGTCTATCAGCCAGCACAGGACCTGATGTGCGAACAGGGTTCACTGTGAGTTAAGACATGTGCAGCATGCTCGGGATGAAATGAACGTTACAGAAGGGACCATGTGGGAGAGCTTGTTGGAATAGTCGAGTGTCAAGCTGACCAAGAGTCAAATGAGGATGGCTGCAACAGATCACAGAATTATAAAATTTACAGTGCAGAAGAAGGCCATTTGACTCATCGCGTCTGCACCGGCCTTTGGAAAGAGCACCCCACTTAAGACCACACCTGCACCCCATCCCCGCAACCCAGCAACCCTACCTAACGTTTATGGACACTAAGGGTAATTTAGCATGGCTAACCCATCTAACCTGGACGTCTTTGAGGAAACCAGAGCACCCGGAGGAAACCTCCGTAAACACAGGGAGAATGTGCAGACTGCACACAGACAGTGACCCAAGCCAGGAATCGAATCTGGGACCTTGGAGCTGCGAAGCAACAGTGCAAACTACTGTGCTACCGTTCCGCACATTGACCTGAGACGGGGTGGAAAAGGGAATGGGGAATGTGTTTGAGGTTGTGGCATTGGCTAATCAAGAACAACGATGACCCATTCTCAAAACCTTTACCCTATCGAGTGCATTCAATAAATTCCAATCTCAACACCCTTGATAATAACTTTACTGGTGCACTGACAGGAGTGAGCTAGAGAGGATTTGACACATTCCTATAGAATCCTCGAATAGCTTGTCAAGAAAAAGGGCATAAAAACAGGAGGAGGCCCTTCAGCCCCTTGGACTTGCTCCACCATTGAATAAGATGTTGTCTGGTCAACTCCCTCAACACCCTCCTGCCCTCTCCTTCGATTCCCTTGGTGCCCAACAATCTTCTGATCTCGGGCGTGAACATACTCTGAGATTGAGAACCCACAGCCCTCTGTGGTAGAGAATTCAAATAATTTACCACCCCATTGAGTGAATAAATTCCTCCTCACCTCCATCCAAAATGGCCACCCCGAAATCCTCAGATTGTGACCCTGTGTGTTGGAGACTCTCCAGACAGGAGGGTGCAGTGGGCGAAGGGTTGGGGGTGGGGTAGTGTTTGGAGGGGAGAGGGGCTTAAGGAACCAGCTCCTCCGCATCAACCTTGTGCAACCCCCTGAGAATTTCCTCTTTTTCAATGGGATCAGCTCTCATTCTTCTAAACTGTGGAGAAGTTGGTCCATTCTACAATCACAAAATCAGCCCATCCGCAGAATCTGTCTGGTGAATGTTACAATCCCAGCCGACGTTACTACTGGGCGGTCGTTTCCCAGAACAGAACCCCGACTCAATGGATCGTAATCTTTATTTATTTTTTGTTTTTCAGAAATGGGAAGGAGTTTTCTTGCCTTCCAGCAGCATGTTTCTCCGTGGCCCGCCATTAACCAGTGGCAGGGACTCCTGGTTCCGCTGCATTCAACGTGATTTCCCATTGATTCCACCCCAAGCTGCCTGGAAACCCACAGCGGGGGTGGGCCGCCAGCGGGACCAGGAGATCTCACCGGAGTGAAGAGTCCGAAGATCTCACCCATGGATGAACAGGGTCACAGGACTACTGGTCAACTTTTAGCAAAAGAATAAAATCTTTTTTAAACAAAAGAAGATTCACTACTCCTTCACCGTACCTCTAACTTATGTTATCCTTATTAATCTGTTCATACCTTATGTACATATAACATAAGTTACAAAATCCATCATATACTGTAATGTTCACAGTCAGTACACAGCCCATGTAAATAAACTGTCATCCATTACAACCTCTGTGGATTGCTCATCAATTCCCCCAAACGCTTGTTGCACTAAAAGCCAACTCGGCCCACTGGAACTCTGGCTTCCACACAGGGAATACCAATCTCGAGAAAGCTTCTCCTAAGAAACAATTTCCCTCAGATGCCTTCGCCGAGGATCCACTTCCAGTATTTCAATTTCTCCTTTCCGTCTTCCTCTGCCTTGGATTGCCACGTATTCAAGCTGCCACACAATCTCTCAGGCACCCAGGCCAACCGTGCAAACAGAGCACCACTGCTTCACAGGCTGTATTAAGATGCCATCTAACTTTGGATTTACTTAGGATATCAGGCTTCTCACTTTAAATCTGGTTCTTGCAGCCATCTCTTCAGATTGGAGCATCTTCTCTACTTTTTTACTTTAACTTCAACGAACAGGACCTTGTTCAATGTTTTGTTCTTTGTTCCTTTAATTTAACTGTCTCCCTGCAACATTCCTTTTCTCTGCACTCTCTGGTGTTATTTTGGGATTTTATTTTGTTCTTTTGGGAAATCTGCTCTCCAAAGCTCCCTTGTCCTGTCCCGCTTCTTCAAGCTCCAGTTTACAACTAACTCAAAAGTTCTTTATGTCCCAGGGTGGCCCCTGGTTGCTAAGCAACAGGCTGGTTTTCCTTTAAGCCCTGTTTGATTTCACACCATGAGCCTTATTACTATGCATGCGTCTTGACCAAACTGAAGTCATGAACCCTTTCCAAAATCAAAATATTACCGTACTTAAAGCTGTAACTTCTTCCTAATACCCGGCTATAAATGTAAACATAGCTTATTTAAAATCACCTCTGATTGCTGACCTGAATCTTCATTGCTGCCCCTCTGTGGAAAGTATATTCGTCCTTGGATAAGGAAGATTAAATTTTGCGCTGTGCTCCTGTCCAAAGACATGCAGGTTAGATAGATTGGCCATGCTTAGTTGCCCCTTAGTGTCTGAAGGTTACGTGGGTTGATAAGGTTATGGGAATACGGCAGGAGAGTGGGCCTCGGTAGCTTTCGGAGGGTCAGTGCAGACTCGACTGACCAAATGGCCTCCTTCTGCACTGTAGGAATTCTTTGATGCGAGAAAGTCGGACCAGTACAGTTGTAGAAAGATTTCCTGAAATTTATACTCCAATCTCCCCCTCCGTGCACAGCTCAGAAGATGGCCATTAAGCCTATACTGCTTTACTTGAAGAAGAATCGAGTTATCCCCACAACCACGCTCTTTCCCCTTATCCCTGTGACAATTTTTGCTCCTTCAGGTTATCGACTTTTCATTTGAAAATCTCGATTGAGTCTGGCCCCCCCCCCCCCCCCCCCACCTCCCCGCTACCCCATACTCTCACACAATGCATTCCAGATCCTAACCACTCGTTGCGTGAGAAGGTCTCTCCTCATATCACTCTCACTCTTTAGACAATCATTTAAAAATCCATGCCCTCTGCTTCTCAATCCATCAGCAAACAATTTCTCCTTATTTTTTCAATCCATGATTTTGAACAGCCTCGATTAAATTTCCCCCTTCATCATCTCTGCAATGAGGCAAAACAATCGCAGCTTCTCCCTGTCTCTCCGACATGAACTGAAATCACGGATCGCTGGAAACATTCGGGTAAATCTCCTACCGCACTCTCACGATGCCTTGACATACTTTCTAAAGTGCGGGACCTCAGAACTGGAGGTCATCCAGGGTCTAACCAGGGTTTTTAGAAAAGGACCATTGTACTTTGATGCCATTTGTAGTCTGTGCCCCGTTAGTGAATTTAGGATTGGGTCTACATTCTTAATAGCTTCAATAACCTGTCCTGTCTCCTTCAAATACATATCTATTAACCCAGTTCTCTCCATGCCACCTTTGAAATTGCAGCTCCTGCTGTCTCTTGTCATCCTTCCTGTCAGAATCTATCCGTTCCCGCTTTACTGTTTTAGAATTTCACCTCCTGACTCCCCAAAGCCTGTCCACAAGGCACAAGTCAGGAGTGTAATGGAATACTCTCCACTTTCCTGAATGAGAGCAGCTCTAACAACAATCAAGAACCCCAACACCATCCAGGACAAAGCAGCCTGTTTGATTGGCACTCCAAACATTCACTCGCTCCAGCACTGACGAACAGTAGCAGCTGTGTGCACCATCTACAAGATGCATTGTAGCAATTGACCAAGGCTCCTTAGGCAGCACCTTCCAAACCCACAATGACGACCATCTAGAAGAATAAGAGCAGCAAATACCTGGGAACCCAACCACCTGGTGGTTCTCTGGAAATATATTGGCTATTCCTTCACTGTCATGGGGCCAAAATCCTGGAACTCCTTATCTACACCTCATGAACTGCAGTGGTTCAAGATGACAGCTTACCACCACTTCCTTAAGGGTCAATTAGGGATGGGCAGCAAATGGTAGCCTAGCCACCAAAGCCCACGTCCAGTGAACAAATACATTTTTTAAAACCCTCCAGTCGGTACATGTTCTCTTTATGTCTGTTGTGATCTCTTTTGTTTCTGTCCATCCTCCTTTGTATGACTGCCTCTAGGTCCCACTGGGAGCCAAATATTTGCCACTCTCAAACCAGAGGCAGGGTTTGACCTTTTCTGCCCATGTCCCAGAAGGTGAAAGGCCATGCTCTGAGCATCCCGGGCGTATCTCTGTCCCTCATATCCTCCACCACCCCCCTTCCTCTCCATTCATCACAAACTCCCCCTCTTCCCCCACCCGCCCCCCCCCCCCCCCCAACCCTACCCCCACCTCTCTTTCCTCCATTCCCAGGACATCAATGATGATCTAAATCAGACTCCAATTACTCACCCACATGAGCGATGTCCATCTCAAGCTTTTCCCTAAGCAACTCCACCAGGTTCACCTGCTGGTCTCCAACCACCACGTTGAGCGGATCGTTACAGGAGGACAGGAGAGCCATCGTGTGCCAAGCAGCAGCCCCAAGAGAGAATTCGGTACCTGTCCCCAAGTGGGAGAGAAGATACGGAAACTTTAACAATCTCGTCAGGGCACAACTCACTCTCGAAGGTGATGAAACTGAGGAGGCAAGTGCTGGAAGGGTTTTCACAAAGTGAGCAGTGAAGATTGAGAACGCACTCCCTCAGAATACAGTGGGGGCAGAGTTGATGGCTGCTTCCAAAAGAGAATGGGATCAATATTTCAAATTGCAGAGGCAAAGGGGAAGGAGGTTTGGAAATGGATAAACTGGACTGTTCCTCGAAAGAGCCAGAATGTAGTGAATGGGCTGAGTGGCCTCCTCTGTGTGGTACAATCACTAATTGGTGAATGCCATTTGGTAGGGAAAGTATAGGTGCCGCATACTCGTCGGGAAATCAGAGATTTGGATTTGCTTTTATTGTCACGTGTACCGAGGTACAATGAAAGGTAATGTTCTATGTACAGTCCAGACAGATCATTCCATACATGAAAAAACACAGAACATACATAAAATACACAATGTAAATACATAGACACAGGCATCAGGTGAGCATATGAAGTGGACTACTCAGTAGAGAAGATGTGTGGAGAATTCAGTTCAGTCCATGAGAGGGTAATTCAGGAATCTGGTTACAGTGGGGAAGGAGCTGTTTTTGAATATGTTTGTGCGTGTTCTTAAGACTTTTGTATCTCCTGCCTGATGGAAGAAGTGAGCCAGGTGGGAGGGGTCTTCCATTATGCTGCCCGCTTTCTCAAGGCAGCGGGAGGTGTGGACAGAGACAATGGATGGGAGTTGGGTTTTGCATGATGGACTGGGCAGTGTTCACGACTCTCTATAGTTTCTTAAGGTCTTGGGCCGAGCAGTTGCCATACCAGGCTGTGATGCAGTCAGATAGGATGCTTTCTATGGTGCATCTGTAAAAATTGGTAAGAGTCAATGTGGACATGCCAAATTTCCTTAGTTTCTTGAAGAAGTATAGGTGCTGTTGTGCTTTATTGGTCATAACATTGACTTGGGTGGACCAGGATAGATTGTTGGTGATGTGCACACCTAGGAATTTGAAGCTGTCAACCATCTCCACCTTGGCACCATTGATGCGGACAGGTGTGTGTATGATACTTTGCTTCCTGAAGTCAATGACAAGTCCTTAGTTTTGCTGAAATTGAGGGAGTGATTGTTGTCATTATACTACTCCACTTGGTTCTCTATTTCCCTCCTGTACTCTGACTCATCGTTGTTCGAGATCCGACCCAGTACAATCGCGTCACCAGCAAACTTGTCGGAGTTGGAGCCACATTTTGCCACACAGCCGTGTGTGTATAGGGAGTATAGTGGAGGTCTAAGAACGCAGACTTGCGGGGCCCCAGTATTGAGGACTATTGTGAAGGAGGTGTTGGAAATGGGATAATACTTACTGATTGTGGTCTATAGATCAGGAATTCGAGGATCCAGTTGCAGAGGGAGGAGCCAAGTCCTACGTTTTGGAGCTTTAAATTTGTGCTTGGGTGGGATTATGGTATTGAAGGTGGAGTTATAGTCAACGAATAGGAGTCTGGCGTAGGAGTCCTTGTTAATGAGATGCTCCAGGGGTGAGTGTAGGGCCTTGGAGATGGCATCTCCTATGGACAGGTTGTGGCAGTGTGCGACTTGCAGTGGATCAAGGCATTCTGGGAGTATGGAATCTCATGCCCAACCTCTCGAAGCACTTCATAATGATCAATGTCATGGCCACCGGATGGTATCATTGAGGCACGTTACCTGGTTCGTCTTTGGCACAGATACGATGGGGGCCTTCTTGAAGCAGGTGGGAACCTCGGAAAAGAGTCAGGAGAGGTTGAAGATGTCTGCAAACTCATCTGCCAGTTGGTCCGCGCATGATCTGAGTGCATGACCAGGGACCCCGTCAGGACCCATCACTTTCCGAGGGTTCACTTCAAGAAGGCCAATCTGACTTTGGAATCTGTGATGGTAGGTATGGGCGTTCCCGAGTCTACTGGGGTAGTTGACAACAGTTTGATGGTTTCCTGCTCAAATCAAGCATGGAATGCATTGTGTTCATCGGGGAGGGGTGTGCTGTGCAAGAGATTCTACTCAGCTACTCGGGGCAGAAGTAGTGGGGTTACAGGTGCAGAAATCATTGAACCTTGTAACAGGCGGTAAGCAGAGCATTAAAGAAAACTCACTGAGGTTCTTATCCAGTGAAAGAGAGAATTCAAAAGGAGGGAATATTTGTTAAACACACTGACACACACACACTGTGAAGAATGTAGGAATTTGAGATATATATTGTGTTACATGTATCTGGTGCGGTAATGCTTTTAAAATTCTGGTTTGAAAGATTCAGTGGCTCCAGAGGTGCAATTAAAGCATTAAAAAATGGAAACCATCATTTATTCTAACCATGTATATTGTTTACCTAATGTAGGGCTAATGGGGTTTTATTTCTATGACAAGGTTCACTGGGAGTAGATAATTTGGCCTTAGTAAGATGATGTAGTTAATGGTAGGAGTCAGGTGTTGAGTTTCAGTTCAGTTTAGATTAGATGTGAATAAACAGTTTTTTGCCAAATGTTGGAAAGTTAAATAGTAGCTTGACACAGGCAAGAATCTGCAAGCTAGTTCCTGAAGGATCTCTCATTCTCAAAGCAGTTTATCCAAGACATATCAATAAAGCAAGTACTCCTGGGTCTGCCATCTGTATTTTGAAATGCATTTTGACCTGAGATGGGTTTTGCTTGAGTGGAGATAAAAGACAGCAATTACGAGTTAGTGTTTCATTGTCATTGTTAAGCATTGTTTGACTGGTAATTGTAAGCTATTTTCTTGTACGATGTTAAAGTTATGTTAATCCTATGTTAGTAACAAAGTTTATTTTAATATACCATATCCCTATGTGTGCGGGGAGTCACTCTTGGTGTGAAGTATCCTTTTCTCACAGTTTTACAAATAAATAAAATATTGGAGTTTCTGTCCGATATCCTAGAAACTGTTGGGGTCTGGTCCGGGATCGCAACAACACATACACTCAGAAACACATACTCTGTCACATACATCCTCACACACAAACTGACTCACACACTTAGACACACACTGTACACACACTACACACACATACACCGACACACGCTTTCACACACACACTATATACACACAGACTTACACACAAACACAGACTGGCACAATTCACACGCACTTACACACATACTACTGTTAGGATATTGTCTGTCCTGTGTTCTCTTTCCTGGGCAAAGTCTTGGCAAGGTTTATAAGAGATAGGACGTATAATCATCTGTAAAGGAATAATTTGATTAGAGATAGTCAACATGGTTTTGTGAAGGGTAGGTCGTGCCTCACAAACGTTATTGAGTTATTTGAGAAGGTGACCAAACAGGTGGATAAGGGTAAAGCAGTTGATGTGGTGTATATGGATTTCAGTAAAGCATTTGATAAGGTTCCCCACGGTAAGCTATTGCAGAAAATATGGAGGCATGGGATTCAGGGTGATTTAGCAGTTTGGATCAGAAATTGGCTAGCTGGAAGAAGACAAAGGGTAGTGGTTGATGGGAAATGTTCAGCCTGGAGTCCAGTTACTAGTGGTGTACCACAAGGATCTGTTTTAGGGCCACTGCTGTTTGTCATTTTTATAAATGACCTAGAGTAGGGCATAGAAGGATGGGTGAGTAAATTTGCAGATGACACTAAAGTCGGTGGAGTTGTGGACAGTGCGGAAGGATGTTACAAGATACAGAGGGACATAGATAAGCTGCAGAGCTCGGCTGAGAGGTGGCAAATTGGGTTTAATGCAGAAAAGTGTGAGGTGATTCATTTTGGAAGGAAAAATAGGAAGACAGAGTATTGGGCTAATGGTAAGATTCTTGGTAGTGTGGATGAGCAGAGAGATCTCGATGTCCATGTACATAGATTCCTAAAAGTTGCCACCCCGGTTGAGAGGGTGGTTAAGAAGGCGTACGGTATGTTAGCTTTTATTGGTAGAGGAATTGAGTTTCGGAGCCATGAGGTCATGTTGCAGCTGTACAAAACTCTGGTGCGGCCGCATTTGGAGTATTGTGTGCAATTCTCGTCGCCGCATTATAGGAAGGATGTGGAAGCATTGGAAAGGGTGCAGAGGAGATTGACCAGAAAGTTACCTGGTATGGAGGGAAGATCTTATGAGGGAAGGCTGAGGGACTTGAGGCTGTTTTTGTTAGAGAGAAGGTTAAGAGGTGACTTAATTGAGGCATGCAAGATGATCAGAGGATTAGATCGGGTGGACAGTGAGAGTCTTTTTCCTCGGATGGTGATGTCCAGCACGAGGGGACATAGCTTTAAATTGAGGGGAGATAGATATTTTTTTTTTTTTTAAATTTTAGATTATCCAATTATTTTTTCCAATTAAGGGGGCAATTTAGCTTGGCCAATCCACCTACTCTGCACATTTTTGGGTTGTGGGGGCGAAACCCACGCAGACACGGGGAGAATGTGCAAACTCCACACGGACAGTGACCCAGAGCCGGGATCGAACCTGGGACCTCAGCGCCGTGAGGCGGTTGTGCTAACCACTAGGCCACCGTGCTGCCCTGAGGGGAGATAGATATAGAACAGATGTCAGAGGTAGGTTCTTTACTCAGAGAGTAGTAAGGGTGTGGAATTCCCTGCCTGCAACAGTAGTGGACTCACCAACATTAAGGGCATTTAAATGGTCATTGGATAAACATATGGATGTTGAGGGAATAGCGTAGATGGGCTTAGAGTGGTTTCACAGGTCGGCGCAACATCGAGGGCCGAAGGGCCTGTACTGTGCTGTAATGTTCTATGTTCAGGCCAGTAAAGAAAAACTGCTAAACTCCAGGATCGGAGCTGCATTGTTCTCACAGGGAGGTGAAAGCTCCATCTAGTGGTAGAAAGGCAGAAGTGCACCACCTGAGCATCCTGTGTACAGCACCATCTGCTGGCCGGTGACAGGAACTGCACTGATCTGAACTCCCCGGACTTAGCTAAAGAGCAGAATCGCACCGACCTGGAATTGAAACATAGAACATAGAACAGTACAGCAGACTCGACTTCCGGGCGGCGAGCGAGGAGGTCGCAGGGAGAGGGGCTCCCGCAAGCGCCAGGAAGGAACCCCCCCGACAGGCCGGACGGCGGAGGAGGAGCGGGCGGCAACGGCGGAGGAGGAGCGGGCGGCAACGGCGGAGGAGCGGGCGACAACGGAGGAGCAGCGGCGGGCGGCAGCGGAGGAGAAGCGGAGGAGGAGCGGGCGGCAGCTGAGGAGGAGCGGGCGGCGGCGGAAGGCGGAGGCGAGGAGCGACGGCGACAGGGAGGCCCAGCAGCGGCAGGTCCAACCCCTCTCTCCCCCCCCCCCCCCCCCCACGCGGGCCGGGAACGGTGCGGCAGCGGCGGGCCCTCTTCCCCCCCCCCCCAAACCAGCAGCGGGACACCACCCCCCCCCCCAACCAGCAGCGGGGACACCAACCCCCCCCCCCCCCCCCCCAACCAGCAGCGGGGACACCAACCCCCCCCCCCCCCCAACCAGCAGCGGAAACACTAACCCCCCCCCCCCAACCAGCAGCGGGGACACCAACCCCCCCCCCCCCCAACCAGCAGCGGGGACACCAACCCCCCCCCCCCAACCAGCAGCGGGGACACCAACCCCCCCCCCCCCAACCAGCAGCGGGGACACCACCCCCACCCCCCCCCCCCCAACCAGCAGCCCCACTCGCCCCTCCCCCTCCCCCCAACTGCAGTGACCACCACGTGGCAAGGACAAAGGGGGACTCTCTCTCTCTCTCCTGGGCGAGTGGAGAGAGAAAACAAAAGAAAAAAGAGACTTATATTTCTGTTCTTTTTTTAAAATAAAAACCCAAAAGAAAACTGGTAAAGAGAAAAGGGGTGAAATAAAGGGGTAAAGGAAAGAAGGGGGGAAATAAATTTTTCATTTAAAAAAAAAATATATACATATATTTTTATATATATATATATATATATTAATAAAATTAAAATAGGGTGCGGAAAAGGGGGAAAAGAAGAACAAGGAGAGAAGAAACGATGAAGGGGAAGGGGGAGAAAAAAATGCCAGAAGGGACCCAAGAGAAAGGGGGCACCGGAGGTGGACGGGGCAAAGGGCAAACCAGCTTGGGCGAACGAGTCAACACGCGAAGCAGCGGGAAGAATGTATCGCCGCATCCAAAAGAGCTGGGCGGGCGGGCAACCTCTCCCCTGGGGTTAGAGGGGGGCGTGAATTGGAAGGAAGCCATTGCCGAGGTGGTGAGGGAGCAGCTGCAGGCAATCAAGGCAGAGTTAAAAGCAGACACAGAGGCCGCAGCACAGGCAGCAGTGACCAGGGCCATGTCAGGGGTGCAGCAGGCTCTGACCAGAATGGAGGAGAAAGTGGATGCCCAAGGGAAGATACTGGAAGCCCAAGGGAAGATACTGGAAGCCCAAGGGGCAACCATTAAAGAGCTGGAGAAGGCAGCGACTGACGTGAGCGACCGGGTCATGTCCCTGGAGAGGGGAATGGCGAAACTGAGTGCAACACAGGGGAGCCTGAAGGGCAGGGTAGACGACCAGGAGATCAACTCGAGAAGGCAAAACATTAAGATAGTGGGCCTGCCAGAGGGGATAGAGGGTAGAAATCCCACAACATTCGTGGCTGCGATGCTGGGCTCCTTAGTGGGGCGGGAAACTTTTCCCACCCCACCGGAAATGGACAGAGCTCATCGGTCACTGCGCCCGAAGCCCAAGGAAGGGGAAAAACCGAGAGCAGTTATAGCCAGACTGCACCGGTACCGGGATAGGGAGACAATCCTGCGCTGGGCCAAGGAGAATAGAGCCTGCAATTGGGACGGGCACGCCATCAGAATCTACGAGGATTTTGGAGCGGACATAGCTAAGAGACGGGCGGAGTTCAACAGAGCGAAAGCAGCTCTCTATAAGAACAAAGTACGTTTTGGTATGCTGTACCCAGCAAAACTCTGGGTCACATACCAACACAAGGAATATTTCTTTACAGCCCCTGCCGAGGCGAATAGATTCGTTGAGGAGCACGGGCTGGAAAAACGCCATGGGAAGTAGGGACGAGGGGCCCATGGCAAGGAGATACGTCATGCCGACGGGGGGGTGGGGAGGGGCGAGGCAAAGCCAGCCCCCTCCCCCCTGGCAGGAGCACCCAGGAAAAACAACCCAATGCCCAAGGGCCCGCTCCAGGTGGGAGGCCAGGCCCCGGCACGAGGGAACGGGAGTACTGGAGAGGGGAGAGGGGAAGGGGGACAGCAACCTCCGAGCGGGGAGCCACCGTGCTAGCAGGAAAGCTAGCGAAGGGGGCGCGCAACAGAGCAGGGCCGCAGCGCACCCCCAACAGGGGGGAAGGCGCCAGGCAGGGGAGGGGGGGGATCACCCATCAAAGGTGGGAGAGCAAATGGGGACAGGAATGGGGGAGAGAGGGGCAATGGAGGGGTACACAGGGGTATCCCCGAAAGGGATAGAGCGGGGGGGGGGGGGGGGCACTCGGGGGGCGAGAGACCAGGGAGGGGAAATGCAGGGACGAAGGGACAAAAGAGGCCAGAAAGGGAATAGGGCCACAAAGTGCCACAGACAAGGGCTCGAAACAGGGAACTGCTGCAAACACCCACCCAGTACGGTCTGTGGGTGAAGGGGCCCCCCGGAGTGCAGGGGGCTACCCGCGTGGCGGACACACAGTGGACGGCCATGGCGGGTGTCCCCGGGACAAGGGGGAACCCCGGAGCGCAGGGACCCGACCGCATGGGGAGAGCAGTGATAGTGGACATCCTGGACGGCCCCCTAACAAAGGGAAACCCCAGAGGGCAGGGGCGCGTCCACCGGACAAATATGGTTAACCCCACAGGAGCAAGGGGCAGAAGCCCCCCACCAGAATAGTCACCTGGAACGTAAGGGGACTTAATGGCCCAGTGAAGAGATCTAGAGTCCTCACCCACCTTAGAAACATGAGGGCCGACATAGTCTTCCTCCAAGAGACGCACTTGAGGGAGCAGGACCAACTGCGGGTAAGAAAGGGCTGGGTGGGACAAACCTATCATTCCTGTTATGGGGCAAGGGCCAGGGGGGTGGCGATCCTGATTGGCAAGAGGACAATGTTTAGGGCGACAAAGACGGTTACGGACCCAGGGGGACGGTATGTCATGGTCAGCGGGGCCCTGGATGGGGCGCCGGTAGTCCTAGTTAACGTGTATGCGCCCAACTGGGACGACACGAGCTTCATCCAAAAGACCATGGCAGAAATCCCGGACATAGCGACGCATCGACTAATCATGGGGGGGGACTTCAACTGTGTACAGGACCCAACGACGGACAGATCAAACCCCAGAACGGGGAAAACCTCAAACATGGCAAGGGAACTCAGTCACTATATGGAGCAGATGGGAGCAGTAGACCCCTGGAGATTCGCCCACCCGGGGGAGAAAGAATTCTCTTTCTTCTCCCCAGTACACAACGTGTACACCAGAATTGACTTCTTTGTGGTGGGGAAAACGGTGCTTCCAGAGATAGACAAGGTGGAATACTCCGCAATTGTGATATCAGACCACGCCCCACACTACATGGATGTGCGGCTAGAGACGGGAAGGGCCCAGCGCCCCAAATGGAGGTTGGACGGTGCCTTACTAGCTGACAAGGCCTTCAGCGAAAGGATAGCGCGGGCCATAGCGGAGTACACTGAGATCAACCAAAACGGGGAGGTCTCACCCTCCACGTTCTGGGAAGCGCTTAAGGCCGTACTAAGAGGGGAAATCATAGCCTACAAAGCGCAAAGAGATAGGGAGGAAAGGGTGGCTAGGCAGAAGCTGGTCGACTCCATACTAGAGGTAGACCATAAATACTCCGAGGCCCCGACCGTAGAACTCCTGGCGGAGAGGAAAGAATTACAAAGGAACTTTGACCTGCTCTCCACCAGGAAAGCAGTACACCAACTCCGCCAGGCACGCGGGGCCCTATACGAACACGGAGACAAAGCCAGCCGCCTGTTGGCCCACCAGCTGAGAAAGCAGGCAGCCAGCAGAGAAATTGCGCAAATCAGAGATACCAGAGGCACGTTGGAAACAGAACCAGAGAGGATTAACAAAACCTTCAAGGCCTTCTACCAAGAGCTGTACACCTCAGAGCCCCCAACGGGGAAGGCTGGGATGAACCGGTTTCTTGACGGACTGGACATACCAGTTGTGGGAGAGGGCAGAAAACGGGATCTGGAAGCACCACTAGCACTGGGAGAGATCATGGAGAGCATTAGCTCCATGCAGGCGGGGAAGGCGCCGGGTCCGGACGGATTCCCGGCGGACTTCTACAAAAAATTTGCGACAGCGCTGGCCCCGCACCTGCGGGAGATGTTCACAGACTCGCTAGCTAGGGGCACATTGCCACCCACGTTAGCACAGGCCTCAATCTCGCTGATACCTAAGAAAGACAAAGACCCAACGGAATGTGGGTCATACAGACCCATATCTCTGCTGAATGCAGACGCCAAAATACTGGCCAAAATCCTAGCCAAAAGGCTAGAAGACTGTGTACCTGAGGTGGTCACAGAGGACCAGACGGGCTTTGTCAAAGGTAGACAGCTTACCGCGAACATCAGGCGCCTGCTGAACGTGATAATGACCCCCTCCGGGGAGAGAACACAAGAGGTGATCGTCTCCCTGGACGCAGAAAAGGCCTTCGACAGAGTCGAGTGGAAATACCTCATAGAGGTACTGGAGCGGTTCGGGCTTGGAACAGGGTTCACCGCTTGGGTAAAGCTCCTGTACAACGCTCCCATGGCGAGTGTACAGACCAACAATACCAACTCCCAATACTTCCAGCTGCACAGGGGCACCAGACAAGGATGCCCACTGTCCCCGCTGCTGTTCGCACTAGCAATTGAACCGCTAGCAATCGCGCTCAGGGCAGCAAAAAATTGGAGGGGGATCCGAAGGGGAGGTAGAGAGCACAGAGTCTCACTCTATGCGGATGATCTGCTCCTCTATATCTCGGACCCACAAAGCAGCATGGACGGAATCATCGCGCTCCTGAAAGAGTTTGGAGCCTTCTCGGGCTACAAACTCAACATGAGCAAAAGTGAGATCTTCCCAGTACACCCGCAAGGGGGGGGGAGGGGCAGCACTAAAGGGGCTGCCGTTCAATCAAGCCCGACATAAATTCCGCTACCTGGGGATCCAAATAGCCCATGACTGGAAAGGGATCCACAAATGGAACCTCACCAGCCTGACGGAGGAAGTTAAAAAGGACCTGCAAAGATGGAACACACTCCCGCTCTCCCTCGCGGGGAGAGTTCAGACGATCAAAATGAACGTACTGCCCAGGTTCCTCTTCCTGTTTAGATCCATTCCGATCTACATCCCCAAGGCCTTTTTCAAAGCGCTGGACAAACTCATCA
This sequence comes from Scyliorhinus canicula, assembly GCF_902713615.1. Classification (NCBI taxonomy): domain Eukaryota; kingdom Metazoa; phylum Chordata; class Chondrichthyes; order Carcharhiniformes; family Scyliorhinidae; genus Scyliorhinus; species Scyliorhinus canicula. The sequence goes on from NC_052157.1 coordinate 69,023,545, forward strand.
TGGCGTTCGTATGGGGGGGTAAAAATGCTAGGATCCCAAAGAAGGTCTTACAAAAACAAAAACCAGGGGAGGGCTAGCCCTCCCGAATCTACAATTCTACCACTGGGCAGCAACAGCCGAGCGAGTAAGGGGATGGATCCAGGAGCCAGAGGCTGAGTGGGTGCGTGCGGAGGAGGCCTCCTGCATGGGAACCTCCCTCCGGGCCCTCGCCACGGCAGCACTCCCATCCCCACCCAAAAAACACTCCAGCAGCCCAGTGGTGACAGCCACCCTCCAATCCTGGAACCAACTGCGGCAGCAACTTGGCCTGACCAAAATGTCGAACAGGGCTCCCATCTGCAACAACCATAGGTTCACACCAGCACTGACTGACGCCACCTTCAAAAGGTGGAGGCAGGACGGGGGGACACTGACAGTCAGGGACCTATACACGGACGACAGGATCGCAACACTGGACGAACTGACAGAGAAGTTTCAGCTAGCTGGGGGGAACGAGCTACGGTACCTGCAGCTCAAAAACTTCCTACGAAAGGAGACAAGGACGTACCCACAACCGCCACGACAGACACTACTGGAAGACCTACTGGACGCAAGTATCCTAGAGAAAGGGAACTGTAGTGACATGTATGACCGACTGGTAGATAGGGACGACACCGTACTGGACGCAACAAGAAGGAAATGGGAGGACGACCTGGGGATGGAGATAGGGTGGGGACTCTGGAGCGAAGCACTGCATAGGGTCAACTCCACCTCCACGTGCGCAAGGCTCAGCCTGACGCAACTAAAAGTGGTACATAGAGCCCACTTAACAAGAACCCGTATGAGTAGGTTCTTCCCGGAGGTGGAAGACAGATGTGAACGGTGCCAAAGAGGCCCGGCCAACCACGCCCACATGTTCTGGTCTTGCCCCAGACTCGTGGAGTACTGGACAGCCTTCTTCGAGGTTATGTCCAAGTGGTGGGAGTGAGGGTGGAGCCATGCCCGATAGTGGCGGTCTTCGGGGTTTCAGAACAGCCAGATCTATTCCTGGGGAGGAGGGCGGACGCCCTTGCCTTTGCCTCCCTGATCGCCCGCCGTAGAATCCTGTTTGGCTGGCGGTCAGCAGCACCGCCCAGAGCTGCGGACTGGCTGTCCGACCTCTCGGAATCTCTCCAAATGGAGAAAATCAAATTTGCCATCCGAGGGTCGGACGACGGCTTCCACAGAACGTGGGAGCCATTCATGCAACTGTTCGGGACCTATTTGTGGCCAATGTACAAGAGGAAGAATAGTCGGGGGAAGGTAGCGGGAGGGGGGGGGGGGCTACAGGTTCGGTACGGGGGTTCGATGGCTAGCTAAGGCCCAAAACCAAACTAAATAAACATGTTGAGGGGGGGGGGGGGGGGGGCGGGCGCAGTTACTACTACGAAGATGCTTACCTGTAAATATGTATGTTAATTTTTGCGTGTTTGTTTGTTGTTTTTTTTTGTTCTTTTTCTCTCCTAACAATTTGTAATTTGTTCAATATAAAATATGAAAACTGAATAAAAACATTTATAAAAAAAAAGAACAGTACAGCACAGAACAGGCCCTTCGGCCCTCGATGTTGTGCCGAATAATGATCACCCTACTTAAACCCACGTAACCCGTATACCCGTAACCCAACAATCCCCCCATTAACCTTACACTATGGGCAATTTAGCATGGCCAATCCACCTAACCCACACATCTTTGGACTGTGGGAGGAAACCGGAGCACCCGGAGGAAACCCACGCACACACGGGGAGGACGTGCAGACTCCACACAGACAGTGACCCAGCCGGGAATCAAACCTGGGACCCTGGAGCTGTGAAGCATTTATGCTAACCACCATGCTACCGTGAAGCCCCGGAATTCTTAGGTCAAGCATCATCTGGTGGTCAAAGGCCAGAATTGCGCCAACCTGAACCTCTTGAATAAATCTATTTCCCAGAAACTGCGGCCACAGTAGTGAAGACTCATCTCAGACCCACCCCTTTAATTCCTAATTTATTTCATTCCTCGCCGATCCATACCTTGTGTCTTGTGTGTGTCTGGGTAGAGGGTGGGACGAGGTCTTGAGATCGGGTAGTCTGGTAGACGGTTATCCTATTATTTCCTTATAGGCTCATCTTTTCTCCTTTTTAATTGATAATGTTTGTTAATGTTTTACTTAGAAATCTGTTGTCTGTAACTGATTGGAGGAGTCGAGAGGTTAAAGATCTTCGGAAAATACGAATTATTGGTTAATTTACTTCTGGGGCTCGGGGGTCTCTGGGGATCGATTTGACTGCCCACTTGCCCAGGGTGTCGTAAAACTATACCCACACAAACTACACTCACACACACTTGCACTCACATGGACTACATACACACACACTTACACACTCACACATATACACACACTCACATGAACACATTCACACACATACGCATACACCCACCTATACACTGACTCACATTTACATACTGACACACTCGCATGCATACACCCATGCCCAAATCACAATCACACACATACACTTGTGCATCACATGCATACACACTGACATACAGACTTATGAACTGACACACATACTGCATTCACACTTACACGCACACTCTTATACACACATACTGACACACTTAGACACTGACTCACATATTCACACATTGATATACACACATACACACAGAAACTCACTCATACACTCAAATACACTCCCACACACTACAAACTAACACACTTACACACATTCGCAGATGCACACACATTCACAGATGCACACTCAAACACATGCAAACACAAATCCACATTCACACACACTTATACATGTACTCACACACACACACTCTCTCACACACACAGTCAAGCAATTACACATGGACACATACTACAAAACACTCTCACACTCACTCAAACTCAACCAATTACATACACAGAAACTCTTACACTGATTCGCACTTCCACAGACACACACATGCATGTGGTGGCATAGTGGTATTGTCACTGTGTTAGGATTCCAGAGAGCCAGGGTATTGCAGGTTTGAATCCTGCCACAGCAGATGATGAAATTTGAATTCAATAAAAAAGCTCACATCCCAGGAAAGATGAACAAAAAGAAACACTGACGCACACGCCTTCCTACCATTCTCTATTACATTCTCTTTCAGCTGTTTCAGTATCTGCTCCTCTCTGGCCCGGTCGTGTTGACTTGCCAAGTGTAGAGCGATGAGTGCACTGGGTTCTGGGAGTGACCCCTCCATGGACCTCAGCATTGCTCGGAGGAAGTAGGTGATTCGGCTGCGTGGCTGGACTGGAGTTCCTAAAAGAAAGGGAAGCCTGTCATTTCTACAGCATCTTTTACCACCTCATGCCATCGCAACGTGCTTAATGGCTAGCAACCATCTTTACTCAGACTGTTCACGGCTGTAATGGAGCCGGGCATGTTCAGACTATCCTGCTAACCGATCAGTTCTGACATTGTTCTGGTAACCCCTTCTCGCACAGCCTTGCCCGCCATCTTTCCCAAAATCCCGCAACATTTCCCAAAACCCCCAGGCCAGGCTCGGAGAAGTGGTCTCTCATTCCCCAGATTCTGCCAATGTTTTCTGAGACTGTCCCATCTGAGAGTCAGCTAAATCCGCGGAAGCAAGTTAGGTCTGCTGCTTAAGTGTATGAGAAATATTGTGAAGACCCGAGGGGGTTGGGGGGGGGGGGGGGGATCCAAATTGTACACCCTACTCCAGGTCCCTTCTCACCAAAGCCCTAGACAGCTGGAGTGAGACTCCCTGACACCCCTACTCCAATGCCCATGCAATCATTCATCCACTCCTCCCCATGGCTGCTCCAGCAAGGTCCAGGGCATTGTGCAGGTTGAGCACCCCCCTCCCCCATTGCATGATCTAATGTTCTGCTCCAGCACAATCCAGGAATATCTCTCCCCTGCACTGGGCTGACTGCCAGGGAGGTGGGGGTTGGACTGAGTGATCGACACACTGGTGAATGCTGAGCCCATTAGTAAAGGTAAGATGGCCAAATGTTGGAAATATGAACTAAAAACAAGAAATGTTGGGAAAACCCAGGAGGCCTGGCAGCATCTGTGGTGTGACAAACAGTTAACGTTTTGAGTCCGTACAACTCTTCCTCAGAGCTGAAGAGAGGCGGGGGGGGGGGGGGGGGGGGGCTTGGTGGGTGTTCCCAGGGTTAAGAGAGAATGGAGCAGGTAGAGCAAGGCGAAAGATCAGGGCTAGGTGGGAGCTCAGGAGCGATTTGACAAAGATGCCATGGGCACACGATAAAGGAAGTGTTAATGGAGGTATTGAGACTAAAGTAGGGTGCTGATGGCAACTTAACGGGTAGACATTAAACAGCCTCCGGACTTAACACTGGGTTTAATAGCTTCAGAATATGAACTCTCTCCTCCATCTTGACTCCTCTGTTTTTTTAACCCAATATTTTTGTGCCAACACACGAGGTGGGATAGTACCCCCCCCCCCCCCCCCCCCCCCCCCCCCCCCCCCCCCCGCCCCCCCGCCTCTCAACACCAGCAGGGCAGGTGTTCAATTGTTCCTACGTTTTTCTTTCACACAGCATGTGAACAGAGGCCTGAACAATCCCTGTCCACATCACTCCCCTCCTGGATAAACCTGTTCTATCACTCAACAAATTCTCCTTGAACGTGTCTCACTTCCTTCAAATAAAAGGTATGGCTATGGGTAGTCATGGGCGCCAGTTAGCCCTGTCTTTTTGTAGGATATGTGGAACACTTCTTGTCCTGATCTTACTCCGGCCCCCTCCCACCAAGTCTTGATCCGTTACAATGATGGCTGTACAGGTGCCACCTCATTCTGTTGCCTGGACCTAGAAAGATTCATTAATCTGGCTTCCAATTTCCACCACGCTCTCACTTCCACAAGGTCCATCTCCAGCACTTCCCTTCCTTCACCTCTTGTCTCAATTTCCAGTGATTGACTGACCACCAATATTCATTACAGACCCACCATTTCCCACAGTTACCTGGACTACAGCTCCTCACACCCCACTTCCTGTAAGGACTCCATCCGATTCTCCGGTTTCTCCATCTCCGCCGCATCTGTACCGATGATGCCTCTTTCCAAGAAGGCACTTCTTGCATGTCTGCCTCTTTCTTCAACCGAGATACCACCCCCACCACACACACACGCTCTGCTTGCTGAGGGCCGGTTTAGCTCACTGGACTAGACAGGTGATTTGTGATGCAGACCGAGGCCAGCAGCGCGGGTTCAATTCCCGTACCGGCTGAGGTTATTCATGAAGGCCCGGTCTTCTCAACCTTATCTCTCGTCTGAAGTGCGATGATCTTCGGGTTAAATCACCAGCAGTCAGCTCTCCCCCCTCTCAAAGGGGAAAGCAGACCTTGGGGCGATGGCGAATTTACATTTACCTTACTCTGGTTGACTGTAAGTACACGACTGAGGCCGACACACCACCTGCACATCAGCCCTCTCCCCCACCCTCCCCTCAGTCATAACCCCCATTAGGACCACGGGAAAATCAATGTCGATCTCCCTGTGGGACCCATGCGTATGCATTCAGAGGGAGGGGGTGGAGGCCACCCAGCTGGAGCTGGTTAAAGACCTACACATTAAAGCCAGCCCAAGCAGGACTTGGAGTTGTTGGTTGTCCCAACAAGGGAGTGAATTTGGAGAGAGTTACTGCCGTGGGCAGAGTATTGTACTTGGTTCAACAAATCCTTGTTCCTCGACCGCTGGTTTCCTCAAGTTAATAATCAACACCCCCTGAACCATTGCATGGACACCCTTGTCCTCACCTTTCAACCCACCGGACTCCACATTCAAAGGATCATCCTCCGCCATTCCTGCTAAGCATGTCTCCCCCACACCATTCCAATGCCATAATCCCATGGGGAGTGCACCCACCTTGACACCCTGGTTCACTGCTCTATCACCCCACAGCTCTTCACTCCAATCCCAAGGCAACCTTGCTCACAATCGCAGAAGCTGTGAGGAATACTGTCAAAGCCTTGGGAGGGAATGGGGAGGAGATTTACTGCAACAATCCCAGGGCTGAGGGATTTCAAATCAGAATGAGAGACCAGTCAAAAACAGTTTGCATTTCTATAGCAACATTCCTGACCACCAGATAGCTCAAGGACCTTTGCAGCCAATGAAATACGTTTTCGCGTGAATTCACTGCTGTTACATGGAAAACGCAGCAACCAATTATCACATACCAAGATCCCCAAAACACAATATTGGCAATCAACAAGAGCAACAGTTTTTGTGACACTTGTTCAGGACAACACTAGGTTTTTTTTCAAAACACCCATTATTGGGTCATCTAATTCCAACTGAGAGGAAAGCGGCTATCTGATAGTGCAGCATCCCTCAGTTCTGACCCTCTGACAGTGCAACACTCCCTCAGTACTGACCCTCTGACAGTGCAGCACTCCCTCAGTACTGACACTCTGACAGTGCAGCACTCCCTCAGTACTGACTCTCTGATAGTGCAGCATCCCTCAGTTCTGACCCTCTGACAGTGCAACACTCCCTCAGTACTGACCCTCTGACAGGGAAGCACTCCCTCAGTACTGACCCTCTGACAGGGAAGCACTCCCTCAGTACTGACCCTCTGACAGTGCAGCACTCCCTCAGTGCTGACCCTCTGATAGTGCAACACTCCCTCAGTACTGACCCTCTGACAGGGAAGCACTCCCTCAGTACTGACCCTCTGACAGTGCAGCACTCCCTCAGTACTGACCCTCTGACAGTACAGCATCCCTCAGTGCTGACCCTCTGACAGTGCAGCACTCCCTCAGTACTGACCCTCTGACAGTGCAGCACTCCCTCAGTACTGACCCTCTGACAGTGCAGCGCTCCCTCAGTACTGACCCTCTGACAGTGAAACATCCCTCAGTACTGACCCTCTGACAGTACAGCATCCCTCAGTGCTGACCCTCTGACAGTGCAGCATCCCTCAGTGCTGACCCTCTGACAGTGCAGCACTCCCTCAGTACTGACCCTCTGACAGTGCAGCACTCCCTCAGTACTGACTCTCTGACAGTGCAGCACTCCCTCAGTACTGACCCTCTGACAGTGCAGCGCTCCCTCAGTACTGACCCTCTGACAGTGAAACATCCCTCAGTACTGACACTCTGACAGTGCAGCACTCCCTCAGTACTGACCCTCTGACAGTGCAGCACTCCCTCAGTACTGACTCTCTGATAGTGCAGCATCCCTCAGTTCTGACCCTCTGACAGTGCAACACTCCCTCAGTACTGACCCTCTGACAGGGAAGCACTCCCTCAGTACTGACCCTCTGACAGTACAGCATCCCTCAGTGCTGACCCTCTGACAGTGCAGCATCCCTCAGTGCTGACCCTCTGACAGTGCAGCACTCCCTCAGTACTGACCCTCTGACAGTGCAGCACTCCCTCAGTACTGACTCTCTGACAGTGCAGCACTCCCTCAGTACTGACCCTCTGACAGTGCAGCGCTCCCTCAGTACTGACCCTCTGACAGTGAAACATCCCTCAGTACTGACCCTCTGACAGTACAGCATCCCTCAGTGCTGACCCTCTGACAGTGCAGCATCCCTCAGTGCTGACCCTCTGACAGTGCAGCACTCCCTCAGTACTGACCCTCTGACAGTGCAGCACTCCCTCAGTACTGACTCTCTGACAGTGCAGCACTCCCTCAGTACTGACCCTCTGACAGTGCAGCACTCCCTCAGTACTGACCCTCTGACAGTGAAACATCCCTCAGTACTGACACTCTGACAGTGCAGCACTCCCTCAGTACTGACCCTCTGACAGTGCAGCACTCCCTCAGTACTGACTCTCTGATAGTGCAGCATCCCTCAGTTCCGACCCTCTGACAGTGCAACACTCCCTCAGTACTGACCCTCTGACAGGGAAGCACTCCCTCAGTACTGACCCTCTGACAGTACAGCATCCCTCAGTGCTGACCCTCTGACAGTGCAGCATCCCTCAGTGCTGACCCTCTGACAGTGCAGCACTCCCTCAGTACTGACCCTCTGACAGTGCAGCACTCCCTCAGTACTGACCCTCTGACAGTGCAGCTCTCCCTCAGTACTGGCCCTCTGACAGTGCAGCATCCCTCAGTATTGACTCTCTGACAGTGCAGCACTCCCTCAGTACTGACCCCCTGACAGTGCAGGACTCCTCAGTACTGACCCTCTGACAGTGCAGCACTCCCTCAGTACTGACACTCTGACAGTGCAGCACTCCCTCAGTACTGACTCTCTGATAGTGCAGCATCCCTCAGTTCTGACCCTCTGACAGTGCAACACTCCCTCAGTACTGACCCTCTGACAGTGCAGCACTCCCTCAGTACTGACTCTCTGACAGTGCAGCACTCCCTCAGTACTGACCCTCTGACAGTGCAGCGCTCCCTCAGTACTGACCCTCTGACAGTGAAACATCCCTCAGTACTGACACTCTGACAGTGCAGCACTCCCTCAGTACTGACCCTCTGACAGTGCAGCACTCCCTCAGTACTGACTCTCTGATAGTGCAGCATCCCTCAGTTCTGACCCTCTGACAGTGCAACACTCCCTCAGTACTGACCCTCTGACAGGGAAGCACTCCCTCAGTACTGACCCTCTGACAGTACAGCATCCCTCAGTGCTGACCCTCTGACAGTGCAGCATCCCTCAGTGCTGACCCTCTGACAGTGCAGCACTCCCTCAGTACTGACCCTCTGACAGTGCAGCACTCCCTCAGTACTGACTCTCTGACAGTGCAGCACTCCCTCAGTACTGACCCTCTGACAGTGCAGCGCTCCCTCAGTACTGACCCTCTGACAGTGAAACATCCCTCAGTACTGACCCTCTGACAGTACAGCATCCCTCAGTACTGACCCTCTGACAGTGCAGCATCCCTCAGTGCTGACCCTCTGACAGTGCAGCACTCCCTCAGTACTGACCCTCTGACAGTGCAGCACTCCCTCAGTACTGACTCTCTGACAGTGCAGCACTCCCTCAGTACTGACCCTCTGACAGTGCAGCGCTCCCTCAGTACTGACCCTCTGACAGTGAAACATCCCTCAGTACTGACACTCTGACAGTGCAGCACTCCCTCAGTACTGACCCTCTGACAGTGCAGCACTCCCTCAGTACTGACTCTCTGATAGTGCAGCATCCCTCAGTTCCGACCCTCTGACAGTGCAACACTCCCTCAGTACTGACCCTCTGACAGGGAAGCACTCCCTCAGTACTGACCCTCTGACAGTACAGCATCCCTCAGTGCTGACCCTCTGACAGTGCAGCATCCCTCAGTGCTGACCCTCTGACAGTGCAGCACTCCCTCAGTACTGACCCTCTGACAGTGCAGCACTCCCTCAGTACTGACCCTCTGACAGTGCAGCTCTCCCTCAGTACTGGCCCTTTGACAGTGCAGCATCCCTCAGTATTGACTCTCTGACAGTGCAGCACTCCCTCAGTACTGACCCCCTGACAGTGCAGGACTCCTCAGTACTGACCCTCTGACAGTGCAGCACTCCCTCACTACTGACACTCTGAAAGTGCAGCGCTCTCTCAGTATTGACCGTGACGGTGCAGCACTCCCTCAGTACTGACCCTCTGACAGTGCAGCACCCTCTCAGTACTGACCCTCTGAAAGTGCAGCGCTCTCTCAGTACTGACCCTTTGACGGTGCAGCACTTCCTCAGCACTGAACCTCTGACAGTGCAGCACTCCCTCAGTACTGACCCTCTGACAGTGCAGCACTCCCTCAGCACTGACCCTCTGACAGTGCAGCACTCTCTTAGTACTGACTCTCTGATAGTGCAGCATCCCTCAGTTCTGACCCTCTGACAGTGCAACACTCCCTCAGTACTGACCCTCTGACAGGGAAGCACTCCCTCAGTACTGACCCTCTGACAGTACAGCATCCCTCAGTGCTGACCCTCTGACAGTGCAGCATCCCTCAGTGCTGACCCTCTGACAGTGCAGCACTCCCTCAGTACTGACTCTCTGACAGTGCAGCACTCCCTCAGTACTGACCCTCTGACAGTGCAGCGCTCCCTCAGTACTGACCCTCTGACAGTGAAACATCCCTCAGTACTGACCCTCTGACAGTACAGCATCCCTCAGTGCTGACCCTCTGACAGTGCAGCATCCCTCAGTGCTGACCCTCTGACAGTGCAGCACTCCCTCAGTACTGACCCTCTGACAGTGCAGCACTCCCTCAGTACTGACTCTCTGACAGTGCAGCACTCCCTCAGTACTGACCCTCTGACAGTGCAGCGCTCCCTCAGTACTGACCCTCTGACAGTGAAACATCCCTCAGTACTGACACTCTGACAGTGCAGCACTCCCTCAGTACTGACCCTCTGACAGTGCAGCACTCCCTCAGTACTGACTCTCTGATAGTGCAGCATCCCTCAGTTCCGACCCTCTGACAGTGCAACACTCCCTCAGTACTGACCCTCTGACAGGGAAGCACTCCCTCAGTACTGACCCTCTGACAGTACAGCATCCCTCAGTGCTGACCCTCTGACAGTGCAGCATCCCTCAGTGCTGACCCTCTGACAGTGCAGCACTCCCTCAGTACTGACCCTCTGACAGTGCAGCTCTCCCTCAGTACTGGCCCTCTGACAGTGCAGCATCCCTCAGTATTGACTCTCTGACAGTGCAGCACTCCCTCAGTACTGACCCCCTGACAGTGCAGGACTCCTCAGTACTGACCCTCTGACAGTGCAGCACTCCCTCACTACTGACACTCTGAAAGTGCAGCGCTCTCTCAGTATTGACCGTGACGGTGCAGCACTCCCTCAGTACTGACCCTCTGACAGTGCAGCACCCTCTCAGTACTGACCCTCTGAAAGTGCAGCGCTCTCTCAGTACTGACCCTTTGACGGTGCAGCACTTCCTCAGCACTGAACCTCTGACAGTGCAGCACTCCCTCAGTACTGACCCTCTGACAGTGCAGCACTCCCTCAGCACTGACCCTCTGACAGTGCAGCACTCTCTCAGTACTGACTGACAGTGCAGCATTCCCTCAGTACTGACTGACAGTGCAGCACTCCCTCAGTACTGACCCTCTGACGGTGCAGCACTCCCTCAGTACTGACCCTCTGACAGTGCAGCACTCCATCAGTACTGACCCTCTGACAGTGCAGCACTCTCTCAGTACTGACTGACAGTGCAGCATTCCCTCAGTACTGACTGACAGTGCAGCACTCCCTCAGTACTGACCCTCTGACGGTGCAGCACTCCCTCAGTACTGACCCTCTGACGGTGCAGCATTCCCTCAGCACTGACCCTCTGACAGTGCAGCACTCTCTCAGTACTGACTGACAGTGCAGCATTCCCTCAGTACTGACTGACAGTGCAGCACTCCCTCAGTACTGACCCTCTGACGGTGCAGCATTCCCTCAGTACTGACCCTCTGACAGTGCAGCACTCTCTCAGTACTGACTGACAGTGCAGCATTCCCTCAGTACTGACTGACAGTGCTCTACACTCTGAAATCAAATTTAATTGTTGGCCACTATACCCATTACATCCTCACTCCAAGGCAAACGTGCCTCTCCTTGAATAATTGCTATGAAGTGTTGATCATATTCTACCATATCTTTGCAACGTTTGACCCATGCACACCTGCCTGAAGTATCACTTACCACACTGCGGAGAGTGGTTTGCAGTCAACATGGGCAGTACAAGAATGAGGAGTGTCAGTGTTGACATTGCGTCTCATTGGATCAGGTCATGCTCTGCTCTCCAATATATCCGAGTCGGTTATATATCTAAACGCTGCCCCACCTGACCAAATGCCTGGTGACTCCCATAATGTGGGAGGTCGAAACCAACTTTCACAGGCACTCTCAAGGTGTCAGGAGAGAGTTCCTTTCACTCCTCTCCCTTAGTTTTTGTTCCTTCTCTCCACCTCCATCTGTCTTGTTTGCTGTCTCCTGCTTTAATTTCTCTCTCTTTCACTTGTGATGTCCTAGGCTGTCATCCTTTCCTGTCTCACACTCGCTTTCTCCCTGTATCTCTTTTTCCTCCATCTCTCTCACTCTCTCTGTCTCCAATTATCTCTCTCACCCTCTCTCTCTCCCATTATCTATCTCTCTCTTTCTAGCTCCCATTATCTCTCACTCTCTATCTGCCATTATGCCTCTCTCTCTCTTTCTCCCGTTATCCCTCCCACTCTCTCTATCTCCCATTATCTCTCTCTCTTTCCCTCGCTCCCATTATCTCTCACTCTCGTTCTCCCATTATTCATCTCACTCTCTCTCTCCCATTACCCCTCGCACTCACTCTATCTCCCATTACCTCTCTGTCTGTCTCTCTCTCTCTCTCTCTCTCTCTCACACTCTGTCTCCCATTGTCTCTCTCTCCCTCCCTTTAACTACCATTACCTCTCTCACTCCCTCTATCTCCCATTACCTCTCTGTCTCTCTCTCTCTCTCTCTCTCACACTCTGTCTCCCATTGTCTCTCTCTCCCTCCCTTTAACTACCATTACCTCTCTCACTCCCTCTATCTCCCATTATCTCTCTCTCTCTCTCCCATTACCCCTCTCGCTCCATCTCCCATTATCTGTCTGCATCAACGGTGCCGAGATGGAGATGGTTGACAGTTTCAATTCCTCAATGTACACATCACCAAATACCTGTCCTGGTCTACCCACGTCGAGGCTACCACCAAGAAAGCACAACAGTGCCTATACTTCATCAAGAAACTAAGGAAATTCAACAAGTCCACATTGACTCTTATCAACTTTTACAAATGCATCACAGCCTGGTATGGCAACTGCTCGGCGCAAGACTGCAAAAAACTTTAGAGTCGTGAACACAGCCCAGTCCATCACACAAACCTGCCTCCCATCCATTGACTCCATCTACACCTCCCGCTACCTGGGGAAAGCAAGCAGCATAATCAAAGACCCCTCCCACCTGGTGTACTCACTCTTCCAACTTCTTCCATCGGGCAGGAGGTACAAAAGTCTGAGAACACGCATGAACAGACTCAAAAACAGCTTTTTCCTCGATGTTACCAGACTCCTAAACAATCCTCTTATGGACTGACCTGATTAATGCTACACTCCTGTATGCTTCACCCGATGCCAGTGTCTATATTTACATTGTGTAACTTGTGTTGCCCTATTATGTATTTGATTTTGTTTTCATATACTAAATGAACTGCTTTTGAGTTGCTTTCACTGGACCTCGGTACACGTGACAACAAACAAATAAACAAACTGCATTATCTCTCTCTCCCGCTATCTCCCATTATCAGTCTCACTCAATTCCCCATTATCTCTCTCCCGCTATCTCACTCATCCCTCTCTCACTCTCTCCATCTCCCTTTATCTCTCACTCTCTATCTCCCCTTATCCTTCTCACTCACTCTCTCTCTCTCTCTCCCATTATCCCTGTCATTCTATCTCCCATTACTTCTCTCTCATCCCCTCTGTCTCCCATTATCTCTCTCTCCCTACCTCTGTCATTATTATCTCACTCTCACCCCCTCTGTATCCCATTATCTCTCTCTCACTTTCTCTATCTCTCATTATCTCTCACGATCTCTATTTCCTAAAATCTCTCTCTCCCTCCCTCTAACTCCCATTACCATTACCTCTCTCACTCTCTCTATCTCCAATTATCTCTTCCTCCATCTCTATCTGTCTTTCTCATTCTCTCTTCGCCATAGTCTTCACCATGTCAGAGGTGGAAGAGACGCCCTACCCTGCGCATGCTCCGTGATGACGTCAGCAGCCGCTGATGCTCCGGTGCATGCACGGTCTTATGCCGGCCAGCGAAGTTCTTTCGGTCCCGGCTGGCGTGGCGCCAAAGGCCGTTCACGCCAGCCGGCGGAGTGGGAACCTCTCCAGAGTGGGCCTAGCCCCTCAATGTGAGGGCTTGGCCCCTAAAGGCGCGGAGAATTCCACCCCTTTGGGGCGGCCCGAAGCCGGAGTGGTTCACAACACTCCAACACGCCGGGACACCCCCCCCCCCCCCCAGCCCGCCGGGTAGGGGAGAATCCCGGCCCATGTTGAAACGTCCTTCACCCTATCTGATAAAGGTACTCACCAATATCCTTTATATAAGTCAAGTTTTTAATAAAGTTCACTTGACCCACCTTTTCAACACAGTCTTCCAAACGAGGAATAGGATACAAATCTGATTGCGTAACTGCTTGACTTTTTTATAGTCCACACAAAACTGTTGCGTCTCATCTGGTTTTGGTACCATCACAATAGGTGAGCTCTAAACACTGCAACTCAATTCAATTATATGTTCTTAAGCATGCTTTTAATCTCCTTTTTTACCTGTGCCGACCTTAGTGGATTGAGCCTATATGGATGTTGTTTAATTGGAGTAGCATTTCCTACACCTACTTCATGTATAATTGCTTTTGTACTTCCTAATTTGTTCCCACATATAGTTCTATGTGACTGTAATAAATCTTTCAGGTCACTTTGATTTTCCTCTGGAAGTTAACTCAGTAATTTATCCCAATTTTTTATCACTTCCTCATTGTCCAGTCTAATTTGAGGAATGTCAAATTCAGAGACAAATTCAGATTTATCTCTTTTCCCTGAGTTACAATGACAAACACCTCCTCCTTCTTTCCTTCTCTATCAAAATACGTTTTGAGCATGTTTACATGATACATTCTGTTAATGTTCCCTTTTATCTGATATTCTCATCAAATAATTCACCTCACTCAGTTTCCTTTAGATTTGATAAGGACCACTAAATCTTGTTTTTAATGGTTCACCTACCATTGGTAATAAAACTAATACTTTCTCTCCACGAACAAAACTTTTCTTATCCACCTCTTTTTTTCATATTCTCTGACAATTTGAAATGCTTTCTAGCCAACACACCAGCCCTAGTTAATCTCTCCCTAAAGTTTGAGACATAGCTCAACAAGGTAAGCTCTGCACGCTGATTCACAATTTTCCCTTGATCAATTTAAGTGATCCTCTTATTTCATGAGAAAAAATCAATTTGCATAGACTAAAGTTAGTTGATTCATGAATGCACCATTAATTGAAAATAGTGCAAATTGAATTCCTTTATCCCAATCCTTTGAATAATCCTCACTATAGGCCTTCAACATGGTCTTTAAAGTTTGATGCCACCTTTCGAACACTCCCTGTGATTCCGCATGATATGCAGTCGAGTTAAATTGCTTTACTCCTAAGCTATCCATAGCTTTCCTGAATAACTTTGACATAAAATTGGATCCCTGATCTGGTTGGATTTCTTTTGGTAGTCCATATACGGTAACTCTTCTACAAACCTATTTCAAAATGGAACAGCCTCTGGTAATCTAGTAGACACATGCATTATGGTCAACAATTACTGATTCTCATATTTAATTTTAGGCAAGGATCCAACACAATCAATTAGGACCCCAGTAAAAGGTTCCTCAGATGCTGGAATGGGTATTAAGGCTGTTTGTTTGATTACCACTTGAGGTTTTCCTATTACCTGACGTGTGACATGTACGGTAAAATTCAACTACATGCTTATGTAGTCCAGGTCAATAAAAATGTTTTATATTTTTTCTTGAGGTTTCCTTATTCCTAAAGGACCCCCTCCTGGAATCTCATGCACAACCCGCAAAACCTCCTTTCTCAACCAATCGGTAATGCTACTTGATGAACTTCTGCCCATTTCCCATCTGCCTGAATATGTTAAGGTCTCCATTTCTTCATTAATACATTATTCCTAGTGTAATAACACTCTGGTATACTTCTCAGATTCTATTTTTGTATAAGCTTTCTGATACAACTGTTTTATCTCTGAATCATTTTGCTGTAATTCTCCCAACTTTCTTGAACTAAAAATATGTGCTTCATCCACCAGCTGCACTTGTTCTTTATCAACCATCTTTCTGAAACATTGTTTCTGGTAACTGAACTTCAGCCTCCCTATCGGTACTCCATGAGTTCTCTTCCTCCTGTCTCAACCTGTGGCTTTGTGATCTTGTCACCACACAGTCAGGGAACACCCTAGGATATGCTTCTTGAAACACCTCAGCTTGATTTTCCTTGGCTTTTTAACCGCAGCAGGATCACTCCCATCTCTGATCCAACTACATCATTACCCAGGATAAATTGTACCCTGAAAGGGTCATTTCTCTACTACAACGTCACCACTTTTCATTAGAATCTCAAACCTTACCTTACATAGTGGCACACTACTACTCTCACCACTAATTCCACATATTAGCTTCATATCTCCTTGCCTCTCAGCATTAATGATTGACTTGATTGACTTGCATCTGTTTCCCTTAAGATCTAAATCTCCTTTCATACTCCTATCCCTCCCTGTACACATAACAAAACCGTAGCCTCACAAATTTAATCTTTAAAAAGATCTGGCACCAACCTCTGAACTGGCTGTACACTCTGTTGCACCTCTTTAATTTGAACCATTTTTCTTTTCCACTTCAATAATCCTCACTGGTTTATTGTCTTTTAACAAGTTTGTCTTCCCAGTACTTTTCTTAAGCCACCAACACTGCAGCTCTGTGTATCCAACTTCATTACAATTAAAACAGTTCAGTTTTCTTATCTCTCTTTTATTATCATAAGTTTAATTTTTAACCTGAAACAAACTCTCCTTAATATCTCCAACTAAACCACCTTTGTCTTGCCCCCCCCCCCCCCCCTGTGGTTTCTCATTTCATCAATTTCTGTCCTTCACTGATTGAAATTGATGTTGAAAATCAACCTTAATTTGTGAACTAATTCAAAATAATCTGCCATTTCTACTGCCAGTCCAGCAGTTTTAGAACTTTGCTCTTCCACATGAGTTTTCATTATTGCGGGAAGTGAATCTTTGAATTCTTCCAAAATAATAGTTTCCCGAAGAGCGTCAGAATGGTATAGTGGCTAGCACTGCTGCCTCACAGCGGCAGGATCCCGGGTTCAATACCGGCTTCGGGTGACTGTCTTTGTGGAATTTGCACATTAACTCCGTGTCTGAGTGGGTTTCCTCCAGGTGCTCCAGTTTCCTCCCACAGTCCAAAGATGTGCAGCTTCAGCAGACTGGCCATGCTGAATTGTGCCTAAGCGTCCAGAGATGTGCAGGTTAGATGGGGTTATGGGTTTGCAGGGATAGAGCCAGAGAGTGGGCCTAGGTGAGTGCTCTTTCAGAGGGTCATTGCAGTCTCGATGGGCTGAGATGGCTTCTGCACAGTCGGTATTCTATGGTCACATATTTGGTCTACTTTTAGTGCTCACACCCACTAATCAAAATTATTTTGTTTAATTCTTTGAAATTATAGATATGTCTGATCTGGTTCTTTCTTTAGATTTCTAAACTTGTTTGTAGGCTTTTGACACTAGTTTGCAAAGAGGCAGTGGTGTAGTGGAGTTGTCAGTCGACTAATAATCTAGTGTCATACTCTGGGGACCTGGGTTCGAATCCGAACATGGCAGATGGTGAAATTTGAATTCAATAAAAATCTGGAATTAAAAAATCTAATGATGACCATGAAACCATTGCTGGCTATTGGAAAAACTCATTTGGTTCATTAATTTCCTTTCGGGATGGAAATCTACTACCCTTACCTGGTCTGGCCTGCACGTGACTCCAGATCCACAGCAATGTGGTTGACCCTTAAATGCCCTCAGGGATGGGCAATAAATGCTGTTCCAGCCATTGACACCCACATCACATGAACACATTTTTAAAAATTGCACTGAATATGGCTTTTCTCACTCTCATATTCCCTAGATACCTCTTCTGATAATGATGCAAACACTTCATTAGCTCTACCTACTAACTGTTTTGAACCAACAATACCCACATAGTCTTTGGGCAATTTAATTGCTTAACACTTTCTAGGAGGGGTTTCTCCTTTGTCTAGACCTTCCTCAACTACTGCCTTTAACTCCAACAGTTTAATCGATGTTCTCTTTGCAAGTCCAGTTTCCGAAGTTCAAATTCTCGCTCTTTTTCCTTTGCTGCTCTCTTTTTTTCCTGATCCTTTCTTCCTTTGCCAATCTTTCCATTTCCACCTCAAGCTTCCTCCTTTGCATTTTCTTTTGATAAGCCCTCTCTTGTTCCTTTTCTACTCTCACTCTTTCCTTTCTCTCTGCCATGGCCACTCTCCCCTTCTCTTTCATTTCCAATTCCTCCAGTTCTAATTCTTTATGTTTATCTTTGTCCAGTGTTTCCAATTGTTTCATGTGTAACTGAATTCTAGCTCATTCTCATGATTCAGGCTGTGAGCTGTTGTTTGCATTATCTCCAGCTTCCTCACTTTCAGATAAAGTTAATTGCAGCCTTTACAGAGTTGCAGAGAAGATAGGAGCAGGCGGACGACTTTTGGCCCTTCGATTTTAAATACAATTAACCAACCCAGGAATATTTCCTGGAAAGAGATCATAGAATTTACAGTGCAGAAGGAGGCCATTCGGCCCATCGAGTCTGCACCAGCTCTTGGAAAGAGCACCCTACCCAAGGTCAACACCTCCACCCTATCCCAATAACCCAGTAACCCCACCCAACACTATGGGCAATTTTGGACACTAAGGGCAATTTATCATGGCCAATCCACCTAACCTGCACATCTTTGGACTGTGGGAGGAAACTGGAGCACCCGGAGGAAACCCACGCACACACGGGGAGGATGTGCAGACTCCGCACAGACAGTGGCCCAAGCCGGAATCAAACCTGGGACCCTGGAGCTGTGAAGCCATTGTGCTATCCACAATGTTACCGTGCTGCCCACGATGTCTTGGACAATCCGCGAGGAAACAGCTCACAGAGTCTTGCCTTTTCAAAATGTTCTGCTCACAGGCAAAAAATCATTTGCATTGAAACTGCTGGTAGAGAAGAGGCTAGTCATATAAGGAGTGGTTGAGGACTCTGGGTCTGTACTCGTTGGAGTTTAGGAGGATGAGGGGGGATCGTATTGGAACTTACAGGATATTGCGAGGCCTGGATAGAGTGGACATGGAGTGGAAGTTTATACTTGTGGGAAAAACTAGAACCAGAGGACACCATCTCAGACAAGGGATGATCCTTTAAAACAGAGATGAAGAGGAATTTCTTCAGCCAGAGGGTGGTGAATCTGTAGAACTCTTTACCGCAGAAGGTGGTGGCTGGCAAATAATTGAGTGTCTTTAAGACAGAGTTAAAAAGGTTTCTTGATTAATAAGAGGATCGGGGTTATGGGGAAAAGGCAGGAGAATGGGGATGAGAAAATATCAGCCATGATTGAATGGCGGAGCAGACTTGATGGGCCGAGTGGCCTAATTCTGCTCCTATGTCTTATGGTCTTATAGTCTGTTTGCTGACAGATCCAAAACTGAACTGTAACTCTGCTTCATCATCTGTCTCCTCCCATTAACTACATCTTCTTACTTGTCTCTAATTGTCTACTCCCCAGAGAACCCTATTAATATAAACAATGGTCCATGAGCCCAAAATTTTACGATGCATCAATTACACCTCTGTTTCCAAAGGATCAAGCTGTCAGTCATAAACTAATGCAGTCTTTAAAACATTACTGCACCAAATACATACAAGGGAATATATTGGAAATTCCGACATTCATCACACAACATTCCTCTCGGACAGTGCAGCACTCCCTCAGTGCTGACCCTGACAGTGCAGCACTCCCTCAGTACTGACCCTCTGACAGTGCAGCACTCCCTCAGTACTGACCCTCTGACAGTGCAGCACTCCGTCAGTACTGACCCTCTGACAGTGCAGCACTCCCTCAGTACTGACCCTCTGACAATGCAGCATTCCCTCAGTACTGACCCTCTGACAGTGCAGCGCTCCCTCAGTACTGACCCTCTGACAGTGCAGCGCTCCCTCAGTACTGACCCTCTGACAGTGCAGCGCTCCCTCAGTACTGACTCTCTGACAATGCAGCACTCCCTCAGTACTGACCCTCTGACAATGCAGCGCTCCCTCAGTACTGACCCTCTGACAATGCAGCGACCCTCTGACAATGCAGCACTCCCTCAGTACCGACCCTCTGACAGTGCAGCACTCCCTCAGTACTGACTTTCTGACAGTGCAGCCCTCCCTCAGCACTGACCCTCTGACAGTGCAGCACTCCCTCAGTACCGACCCTCTGACAGTGCAGCACTCCCTCAGTACCAACCCGCTGACAGTATAGCACTGCATCAGTACAGACCCGCTGACAGTGCAGCACTCCCTCAGTACTGACCCTCTGACAGTGCAGCGCTCCGTCAGTACTGACCCTCTGACAATGCAGCACTCCCTCAGTACTGACCCTCTGACAGTGCAGCGCTCCCTCAGTACTGACCCTCTGACAGTGCAGCGCTCCCTCAGTACTGACCCTCTGATAGTGCAGCACTCCCTCAGTACTGACCCTCTGACAGTGCAGCAGTCCCTCAGTACTGACCCTCTGACAGTGCAGCATTCCCTCAGTACTGACCCTCTGACAGTGCAGCACTCCCTCAGTCCTGACCCTCTGACAGTGCAGCGCTCCCTCAGTACTGACATTCTGACAGTGCAGCACCCCCTCAGTACTGACTTTGGATTTTGGGAGTGTTAGGCTGTATATTATATTTGTGCCTTTGGATTGGGGACTCAAATCCATGTCTCTGGCTCAGAGGTCGGAAACAGAAACCTTTCAGCCGAGTTTCCAGAACCAATGAGTGAATCTCAACTGGACCACAAGCTGCCCTTCCGTGACTGTGGGCTCAGGTTCTGCTCAGCAATTTACAACTCGGGTGAGCCCCAGCGTTAATTGATCATGGCTTCTGGGATGGGCCTCCTTCCAGAAGGCACCATGCCCTTTCCGAACATAGCAAAGGAGTTGTACCCATGCAGGATTCGAACAACGGAGGGCAGTGGGCTCACACAAAAGACTGGATGATTGGCATCCCTTTGAAGTGGTTACCAAGCAGAGATTGTTTTGTGACATTAGGAACACATTCTCCCAGGTTTCTGATCCGGAGCCTTACACCTTGTCATTCATCTCCACTGATTTCCAACGTCCTCCCTCAATTGTGTATGTGCATTGAGGTGCTCAAACATCCGTGATGGGTGACGGACATCAATAAATAACTGTCCGGGAAACTGAGTTAGATGTTTGATCCTGAGGTGTATTTCTGACTTCGTCACCGCACTAACGCTGAAAGCACCTATACCCACCTCCACAACATCTCCCGGCTCTCTCACAACCCCAGCTCCAATGTACTGCTTCCTCTGTCTAATCTCACACTGACTCCTGTTCCCCTCCCAGCCACTGGCAATGGCGCGATAATAATATTCTAATGCTTGTTTTCAAATCCCTTCAAGAACTCACTCTCCCTATCTCAGTAATACCTTCAAGCCGCTGTAATCCTTCCATCTCTATAACCTCTCTAGCCCCTAAACTCCTCCTATCTTTGTAACCTCCTCCAGCCCCTACAATTTGCCCTATCTCTGTAACCTCCTCCAGCCCCTACAATTCGCCCTATCTTTGTATCCTCCAGCCCCTACAATTCGCCCTATCTTTGTAACCTCCAGCCCCGACAATTCTCCCCATCTCTGTAACCTCCTCCAGCTCCGACAATTCTCCCCATCTCGGTAACCTCCTCCAGCACCTATAACCCTCCTTACATTTGTAACTTCCTCCAAGCCCTTGCAAACCTCCCAATCTCTGTAAATTCCTCCAATGCCAACAACCTTCCCCATTTCAGTAACCTCCTCCAATCTCTTCAACCCTCCCCATCTCTGAAACCTCTCCCAACCCCTGCAACCCTCCCTATCTCTGTAACCTCCTCCAGCCCCTACAACTCTCTCTACCTCTGTAACCTCCTACACCCCGACATCCCCCCTATCTCTGTCTCTAACTCCAGTCCCTACAACCCTCCCTATCTCTGATGCCTCCTCCTGCCCCAACAACTCTCCCTACCTCTGAACTAATGCATACACACTAAAGATAGCTCTCTTTATACCTCATTATCGACAGATACTTTTTCTGATAAAGATGCATGCATCTCCCTAGATCTATCCACCAGACTACTTTGTGAAAGTAATGTCTAAATTTATTTTGGCCATTTCATCTGTTTAGCTACATTTTCAAAAGAAGTAAAGAATGCTTCAACATATTTTCCCTCAAATTTTGGAAGTGCTGAAATTAATTTGAACATCTCTCCACTAGGTTTGTGTCGATAACTACGTCCTTCCTCAACCTGCTGTGGTGTCACTTTTTTAACGGCCAGTTTTTAAGTTGAAGCTCTACCTCTCTCTCTCGTTTTCCCTTTCTTCCCCTGCTGATCTTTCCACGTCCACGTCAAGTTTCCTCATTTCAATTTCTTTCTGAAAAGCTCTCATCTCTTTCCTTTTCTTCTTCCTTCTCCGGCATTTCGAGATTCCTAATCACTATTTTTTTCACTTTTTCTTTTTCATGCATTTCTAATTCTTTCATTTGTAATTTTAATTTAGCCAATTAAATTGTCTCGCTTTTCGGAGAACTTGGTCTATCAGGCAACCTTTTTAATCTTAAATGCCTCACTCTACTTTCAATAATCACAGCTTTCCACACCCTTGCAGGTAATAATAATTCTAATTTCTCTGCCAATTCAGTTAACTAACCCTCGGTTATTTTCTGTAAACCTGTCAGAGTTAAATCCTCCACCTTTGGGAAAGTCTTAACAATTTCCAATGCCACTTTGGATTCTAACCTGTACAATATACCTCACAGTAACTTCAGTTCTTTTGTCCAGTACCTCAGTACCCCACTTATTATTTTTTACGATTCACAAACCCCACCATTTAAGAATAAATCCCAGACTGTGTGCAGGGCGCGATTCTCCGCTGCCCACGATGGGTCGGAGAATAGCGGGAGGGCCTTCCTGACATTTTTCCCGACCTCCCGCTATTCTCCCGCCCCCACGGCCGCCCCACGACACGAATCGCTGCTCGCCGTTTTTTACGGCGAACAGCGATTCTCCCCTAGCTGATGGGCCAAGTTCCCAGGCCTTTACGGCCGTTTTCACGAACGCAAACACACCTGCTCTCACCGTTCGTGAAAACGGCCGCAAAGTGCCGCTCCTGACAACCATGGCACCGATTGGCACGGCCGCACCACCGATCGCGGGCAGCGGGTCCGAAACCCACGCACTCTTTGTTCCTCCGCCGCCCCGCAGGATCAGTCCGCGGGGTGGCTGAGGGGCATGACGGCCCACGCATGCGTGGGTTTGACGCATCTGCGTGATGACGTGATCTGCGCATGCGCGGGTTGGAGGCATCCAATCCGCGCATGCGCGGCTGACGTCATCGTGCGCGTCAGCCGCCGTGACCCTTGGCGCGCGGGCTTAGCGATGACGTGCCTCGCGGGGCCGCGCTGCTATCCCCGACCGGGGGGGAGAATCGGGTCCCGGGAGGGGGCGCGGAGGCTGCCGTGAAACACGGCCAGTTTCACGGCAGCCTTTACGACTCTCCGCATTTGCGGAGAATCGCGCCCTTAAGTTTTACTATTCAGCATCCAGATTCTTGCTTTCCACATTTGAAAATCCCAACAATTTATTATTAATCAACTTCCTTAACCATTCCTTTTTTTTCAGAAAACGTGGAGGAACAGAGTCAGAGGATAATTAGATTTTAACCAAAACAAAAAACATTTACCAACATGAAAAAATTTTCACTCCACCTTATCTTCATGAATATACACTGATTTTAATGTTAATAGAACAAAGAACATACAGTGCAGAAGGAGGACATTAGGCCCATCGAGTCTGCACTGACCCACTTAAGCCCTATCCCCATAACCCAATAACCCCTCCTAACCTTTTTTGGTCACTAAGGGCAATTTATCATGGCCAATCCACCTAACCTGCACATCTTCTGACTGTGGGAGGAAACCGGAGCACCTGGAGCAAACCCACGCAAAGAGCGTGCAGACTCCGCGGGGAATCAAACCTGGGACCCTGGAGCTGTGATCACCCCCTTCCCCCATATCCTTTGATTCCTTTAGCCCAAAGGGCTATATCTAATTCCTTCTTGAAATTACCCAACATTTTGGCCTCAACTACTTTCTGTGGTAGCAAATTCCACCAATTCACCACTCTCTGGGTGAAGAAATTTCTCCTCACCTCAGTCCTAAAAGATTTACCCCTTACCTTCAAACTATAGCCCCTAGTTCTGGACTCCCACACCATCGGGAAAATGCTTTGTGAATCTACCCTGTCTAATCCTGTTAGAATTTTATAAGTTTCTATGAGATCCCCTCTCACTCTCCTAAACTCCAATGAATATATTCCCAATTGACTTAATCTCTCCTCATATGACAGTCCCACCATCCCAGGAATCAGCCTAGTAAACCTTTGCTGCACTCCCTCCATAGCGAGAACATCCTTCATCAGATAAGGAGGCCAAAACTGCACACAATGCTCCAGGTGTGTCCTCACAAATGCCCTATACAGTTTCAGGAAAACATCTCTATTCCTATATTCAAATCCTCTCGCTATGAAGGCCAACATAACGTTTGCCTTCTTTACTGCCTGCTGTACCTGCGCGCTTACTTTCAGCGACTGATACACAAGGATACCAAGGTCTTTCTGCGTTTCCACTTTTCTTAATTTACACTCATTCAAATAATAATCTGCCTTCCTATTTTTGCTACCTAAGTGGATAACCTCACATTTACCGACATTATACTGCATCTGCCATGCATCTGCCCACTCACTCAGCCTGTCCAAATCCCACTGAAGCATCTCTGCATCCTCCTCACAGCTCACCCTCCCACCCAACTTTGTATCATTTGCAAATTTGGAGATAATACATTTAATTCCCTCGTCCAAATCAATATCATATAATGTGAGCATTTGGGGTCCTAGTATAGATCCTTGCGCTATGCCACTAGTCACTGCCTGCCAATCAGAAAAACTTCACATATTAATCTGCGATGTGAGACCTTGTCGAAAGTCTGCTGAAAATCTAAATATACCACATCCACTGGTTCTCTCTGGCGAACTCTACTAGTCACTTCTTAAAAGAATTCTCCTAGATTTATTAAGCATGATTTTCCTCTCATAATTCCATGTTGACTTTGTCTGATTCCATCACTGCTTTTCAAATGCTGTGCTATGAAATCCTTGACAATGGACTGCAGCAACTTTCCTGCAACTGATGTTAGGCTCACTGGTCTATAGTTCTCTGTTTTCTCTTACCTCCCATTTTGAATAGCGGGGTTACATTCGCTCCCCTCCAATCTGTAGGAACCATTCCAGAGTCCAAAGAATTTTGGAAAATGATCACCAATGGATCTACTGTTTCTAGGGCCACTTCCTTAAGTACTCTGGGAAGCAGATTATCAGGCCCTGGAGATTTATCCATCTTAAATTCCATGAATTTCCCCAAATCCATTTCTTTACTAATACTATTTTCCTTCAATTCCTCACTAAAGCTTGTGTTTCTCAGTACTTCCAGTACATTATTTATGTCTTCCTTTCTGGAGACAGAAGCAAATTACAAATTTAGTTCGTCAGCCATTTCTTTGTTCCCTGTTAAGAATAACCCTGTAAGGGGCCTACATTAATTTTAATCATTCTTTTTCTTTTTGCATACTGATAGAAACTTTTACAGTCAGTTTTTATGTTCCTCGCTAGTTCACTTTCAAATTGTATTTTCCCCTTCTGGTTTGGCCACAGTTCCCTTTCTACTTTTGCACCAAATAGGAATAAACAATTTTTGGAGTTCACCTATTCATTCCTTGAATGCCTGCCATTGCCTGTCCACTGTCCTTCCTTTCAGTAATGTTTCCCAGTCCATCATAGCCAACCCATGCCTTATACCATCATAATTACCTTTATTGGGGTTCAGGGCCTTGGTCTCAGAACCAACTACCTCACTATCCACCTTGATAAAGAATTCTATCACATTATGGTCACTCATCCTCAAGGATTCTCTCACAACCAGATTGCCAACTAATCCTTTCTCATTGCACAACACCAGTCCAAGATACCCTGCTCCTTTGTTGGTTCCTCAAAGTACTGGTCCAGAAAATCATCCTGTACACACTCCAGAAATTCCTCCTCTATTGTACTGTGACTAATTTAATTCACCCAATCTATATGCAGATTAAAGTCACCCATCACAGATGGTCCTTTATCACATGTATCTCTGATTTCCTGTCTAATGCTATTCCTAACATTACCACTGAAGTTTGGTGGTCCGTATACCAATCCTATGAATGTATTTTGCTTGTTGATGTTTCTTAAGTTGACACAATAACTTTCCTCAATATTGTATCAATATCTTCTTTAATCAACAATGTAACTCCATCACCTTTTCCGTTCTGTCTGTCCTTCCTTAAAATTGAATATCCCTCAATGTTTAATTCCCATCCTTGGTCACCTTGGAGCCATGACTCATAATCCCAACTATAACATATCTTTTTACATCTATCTGCGGAACAAGTTTATCCATTTTATTTTGAAAGCTCCGCGTGTTCAGGTACAAACCCTTAAGGCTAATCCTTTTAATGTACCCAGTCCCATCCCCATTAGTCATTATCTGATGCAGGCCCTTGATTTCTCTGCCTCTCACTTTTCTTATACTCCTTTCTGTCTTTTTCTCTTGTTCTTGTTCCCCCTGCACTGAATCCTTACAGAGGCTCCTATCCCCCTGCAATATTAATTTAAACCCTCGCCAACAGTTATAGCAAGTATCCCCCCAGGACATCAGTCCTGGTCCTGTCCAGATTGTACAGGTCTTGGGCGGCATTCTCCCCTACCCGGCGGGACGGGGGTCCTGGCGTAGGGGAGTGGCGCCAACCACTCCGGCATCGGGCCTCCCCAAAGGTGCGGAATTCTCTGCACTTTTGGGGGCAGGGGCCCACTCCGGAGCAGTTGGCACCGCGCCGACTGCCGCAAAAACCTTCGCCGGTTCGCGCATGCGCCGGGGGATTCTCTTCTGCTTCCGCCATGGCCTCCGCCTTGGCGGCAGCGGAGGAGAAAGAGTGCCCCCAAGGCACTGGCCCGCTCGCCGATCGGGGGGCCCTGATCGCGGGCCTGGCCACCATGGAGGCATCCCCCCGTGGTCCGATTGCCCCATGCCCCCCCCCAGGACCCCAAGGGCCCAGTCGCGCCGCCGATCCCGCCGCCAACAGAGGTGGTTCAAACCTCGGCTGCGGGACTTCGGCCCATCGCGGGCCGGAGAATCGCCGCAGTGGCCTCACCGATCGGTGTGGAGGTCACGCCGATTGGCGTGGCGTGATTCCCGCCCCTGCCAATTCCCGGGTGGCGGAGAATCTCTGCCACGGCGGGGGCGGGATTTTCGGCGGCCCCAGGCGATTCTCCGACCCTGCTGGGGGTCGGAGAATTTCGCCCTCTGTCTCTCCCAGAACTGGTCTAAATACACAAGGAATTTGAAAATCTCCCCCTCAGACCATCTCTTCAGCCACATTTGCATCCAATACATCCTACTATTTCAACACTGACTAGCACGTAGCACTGGTAGTATTCCTGAGATCATTACCTTTGAGGTCCGACTACTCAACTTTCGTCCTAACTCCCTATATTCTGCTTCCAGGACCTCATCCCTATTTTATACCTATGTCATTGGTACCAATGTGCACCATAATCACTGGTTGTTCACCCTCCTCTCCCAGAATTTCCTGTAAGAGCTGTGAGAGATCCTTGACCCTCGCACCAATGAGGCAACATACCATCCTGGAGTCTCATTTGTGGCCTATCCAGTCCCCTTACAATCCAATACCCTATAACTATTGCATTCCCACACATTGTACTGCTCCCCTCTGCAGCAGAACCAACCATGGTGCAATGAATTTGGCTGTTGCTGCTTTTCCCTGAGAGGTTATTCTCCTCAACTGTATCCAAAATAGTATGGTCAGGATTCTCCATCCCGCCACACCAGTTTTCTGGTGCAGCACAACTGTGCCGGCAACAGGATTCTCCGTCCTGCCAGCCGGCCAATGGGGTTGCCCCTTCTGAGCAACCCCACACCGCCAGGAAATCTGTGGGTGTGATTGCGGTACCAGTGAATAGGAGGATCCCGCCGATGGAGAATCCCACCCTTTATCAGTTTTGCAGGGGAATGGCCTGCCTACCTCTCTTGTACTACCTGGTGATCACCCATTCCTTTCCTGCTCGTGGAGTCTGAACCTGCATTGTGACCACTTCTTTATATGTGCTATCTATAACAATCTCCGCCTCAGGGATGCTACATAATGTCTCCAGCTGCCCCTCCAGGTCTGAAATCCCGGCTTCCAGTAACTGTAGCTGGAGACACTTCCTGCACACATGCTGGCCCCAGACACTGGAAATGCTCCCGACCTCCCACATGTTGCAAGAGGAGCAAACCAAGACTTTGAGTTCTCCTGTGGTAACTTACCCTTTTAAATTAAAGCTTTAGAAGATGTCTGATATTAAATTAAAAGCAATTCTCTATGGCCCTTCTTTGTTTGTCCTTGTTACAATCAATTATAGCCTTTACAGATCATACAAATTCTATCTTGGGTATAACGGTCTCAGTAGCACACAGTCCCTTTAAATACACAGATTGGCTGTGGTCAAACACACTCCACTCTGAACCCAAGAGAATTTCTACTCAACATCCCCCCAGATGATTCTTACACCATGAGCCACCTTGTCTCACTGAACTCTTGCTCCCCCATGAGTGATTTCAAGTTCAAGTGATTTCAAAAAAATAAACTTTCAAATCTTTTCTTAAAGAATGCTTTCCCTCAGCTGCTTTCATGAATGATTCTCTTTCAGGCTTTGCACCTTCCCTCTTCAGGTTTAATTTCTTTTAAATGCTTTTGTACAAACTCTGAGGTTCAGCCACCAATTTTCACAGTTGCCCCAACTCACATTCCACAGGCTCACAGATCTGAAAATCTGGAAAACACTTCAGATATCTTTCTGTGAAGAAGGCACTGGATGACTTGTACACAGCTGTAAATAACAATGAAACAGAACACCCGGAGGCCTTGATCATCTTGGCCGGGGACTTCAACCAGGCCAATATCCAGAGTGTACTGCCAAAATTCCACCAACACATCTCTTGTCCCACCAGGGGCGGCAACATTCTCGGCCACTGCTACACAAAAATCAAAGGTGCCTACCGATCCATCCCCCGGCCACACTTCAGAAAATCAGACTATAAGACGGTGCTCCTTCTCCCGGCATAGAAGCAGAAACTTAAGCGGGAGAATACAGTTAAGAAGGTTGTGCAATGCTGGTCCGAGGCAACAGAAGAACTCCGACATGACTGCTTGGAGTCAGTGGACTCGTCCATGTTTAAGAACTCAGCGACCAATCTAAACGATTTTGTCAAAGCCGTCACAGACTTTATCAGCAAATGTGTAGAAGTCTGCATGCCACAGAAAGTAGTACGTACATTTCCCAACCGGAAACCATGGCTGAATCGGGAGATTGACTCACTGCTGAAGGCCAGGTCTGAAGTTAGGCAACCCTGACCTTACAGGAAATCCAGGTATAACCTCCACAAATTCATCCGAGATGCCAAGAGTCAATATCAGACCTAGCTAGAGTCACAGATTAGCATTACAGTCTCTCGTCGGCTGTGGCAAGGATTAAACAACATAATCAGCAGAATCTCCAGCAGCAGCACACCCCTTCCCGATGAACTCAATGCCTTCTATGCTCAGTTCGAGCAGGAAACCATCAAACCATTGTTAACTGCCCCAGCAGTCCTGGACACACCCATGCCCACCGTCACAGCTTCCAAAGTCAGATCGGCCTTCTTGAAAGTGAACACTCGGGAGGCGAAGGGTCTTGATGGTGCATTCAGATCCTGCGTGGACTAGCTGGCAGATGTGTTCAGGGACATCTTTAACATCCCCCTACTCCATTCCGAAGTCCCCACCTGCTTCAGGTCGACCACCATCATCCAGTGCCAAACAAGAACCAGGCAACATGCCTCAATGACTATTGTCCAGTGGCCTTGACATCAATTGTAATGAAGTGCTTCGTGAGGTTGGCCAGCAGGCACCTCGGGCGGGATTCTCCCCTACCCGGCGGGACGGGGGGTCCTGGCATAGAGGAGTGGCGCCAACCACTCCGGGGTTGGGCCTCCCCAAAGATGCGGTATTCTCCGCACCTTTGGGGGCTAGCCCCGCGCCGGAGCGGTTGGCACCATACCGACTGGCGCAAAAACCGGCGCCAGCGGCTTTTCAGGACCGCCACTCGCCAGCGGGGCTGGCCGAAAGGCTTTTGCCGGTTCGCGCATGCGCCGGCGGTGACGTGAGCGGCCAGCTGCCGCTGACGTCACCACCGGCGCATGCACGCTGTGGGTTTCTCTTCTGCTTCCGCCATGGCGGAGGCCGTGGTGGCAGTGGAGGAGAAAGAGTGCACCCAGGGCACTGGCCCGCACCCTGATCGGGGGGCACCGATCGCGGGCCTGGCCACCGTGGGGGCACCCCCCGGGGTCCGATCGCCCCCCCCCCCCCCCCGGACCCCGGGGGCCCGGTCGCGCCGCCGATCCCGCCGCCACCAGAGGTGGTTCAAACCTCGGCGGCGGGAGAGGCCTCCCAGCGGCGGGACTTCGGCCCATCGCAGGCCGGAGAATCGCCGCAGAGGCCTCGCTGATCGGAGTGGCGTGATTCCCGCCCCCGCCACTTCCCGGGTGGCGGAGAATCTCTGCCACGGCGGGGGCGGGATTTTTGGCGGCCTCAGGCGATTCTCCGATCCTGCTGGGCGTCGGAGAATTTCGCCCCTCATCTCTATACTCCCAGAATGCTTAGATCCACTGCAATTCGCATCTACAAGTTTGCTGACGACACAACTGTAGTGGGTCGGGTCTCGATCAATGGGGCCGAGGTGCTTCAAATTCCTCATTGTGCACCATAATTCTGTCCTGGTCCACCCACGTCGATGCTACAACCAAGAAAGCACAATAGCGCCTATACTTTCTCAGGAAACTAAGGAAATTCGGCATGTTGACTGACTTTTGCCAATTTTTACAGATGCACCATAGAAAGCATCCTATCTGGCAGCATCACATGGCAACTGCTCGGCCCAAGACTGGAAGAAACTACAAAGAATCATGAACACAACCGAGTCCATCACACAAACCTGCCTCCCATCCATTCACTCTGTCTACACTTACCGCTGCCTTGTGAAAGTGGGCAGCATAATCAAAGATCTCTCCCATCCAGGTAATTCACTAACACGTACTAACAGATTCAAAACCAGCTTCTTCTCTGCTTTTTACCAGACTCCTGAACAACCCTCGTATGGACTGATCTGATCTCTCCACACATCTTCTCTGCTGAGTAGTTCTACACTCCATATGCTCACCCGACAGCCTGTGTCTATATATTTACATTGTGGGCGCGATTCTCCGCCCCCCACGACGGGTCGGAGAATAGCGGGAGGGCCTTCCCGACATTTTTCCCGCCCTCCCGCTATTCTCCCCCCCCCCCCCCGCCCAACTCCCGACACGAATCGCTGCCGCCGTTTTTTTACGGCCGGCAGCGATTCACAGCTGATAGATGGGCCGAAGTCCCAGCCCTTTACGCTGTTTTTACGAACGGCAAACAGACCTGGTCTGGCCGTTCGTAAAAACGGCGGGAACAACTCGCTTTTTATAACCATGGCACCGATTGGCACAGCAGTACCACAGCCGTGCCAAGGGTGCCATGGGCCCGCGATCGGTGAGCGGCTGAGGGGCATCCCGGCCCGCGCATGCGCGGGTTTCGCGCAAATACGCGATGACGTCATCCGCGCATGCGCGGGTTGGAGTCTTCCAATCCGCGCATGCGCGGCTGACGTCATATGACGCGTCAGCCAGCGCTAACTCCGGCAAGCGGGCTTAACGAAATTCGTTAAGCCCGTGATGCCGGAGCTTACGGCGTCGGGCTGCTAGCCCCGACCGGGGACCAGAATCGGTTCCCGGTCGGGAAGGGGCGCGCTGGCGTCAAACCCACCCGGGTTTGACGCCTGCCTTACGTTTTCTCCCGTTTTGGGAGAATCGCGCCCTGTGTATTTTATGTTTGCCCTATGTTTTTCTCCTTCATGTGCAGAACTGTACAGAGAACAATACTTTTCACTGTACCTCGGTACATGTGACAATAAACAAATCCAATCCAATCCACCAAGACAGAGGCTACAAAAGTGGGAGGGGCTTCTTTGAAAGCCTGTCACAAGGTGGCAGGCCAAAGCGATTAAATGATAAAACGAAACAAGAAATGGAGTAAGTGAAACAACATCAGATCATCAGTACAATGAAACTCATTGTCCTAAAACCCACTGGGGCTGAGGGCAGGGGCAGAGATTATGTGACCTGGCCATTTGTTGCCATGGTAACTGACTTGTTACTGTGGAAAACAGCCACCGTCTTCTCAGACGCAGCAGGGTAGCAGCGCCAGGGTCCCAGGTTCGATTCCCGGCCTGGGTCACTGTCTGTGCGGAGTCTGCACCTTCTCCCTGTATCTGTGTAGGTTTGCTCCGGGTGCTCCGGTTTCCTCCCACAAGTCCCAAAACACGTGCTGTCAGGTAATTTGGACATTCTGAATTCTCCCACCGTGTACCCGCACAGGCGCCGGAATGTGGCGACTAGGGGCTTTTCACAGCAACTTCATTGCAGTGTTAATGTAAGCCTACTTGTGACAATAAAGATTATTATTATATAAAACCATTCGATTCTGCTGATGGGGGGGGGGGTTGGTTACCACTGAACGACAAGCTCTGCATCAGATTGGAGAGACTGTTGTGTGTCAGAGAGTTAAAAGGGTGGGCCTACAATGGGGAGTTTGCAAGATTCAGATGTGCCGCAGTCAGTGCCGAAGATTATCTGTGTGTTTGTAAAACACGGGTTCTGGGCCTCTGAGCAAGAAGCCAGACCGCCAACAGAATTGCACGGAGTGGGCCGAGATTCTCTGGTGGAGGAATGAGAGGCAAACGCAATTAAATGCCTAAAACTCTCAAGAGAGTTTGACAGGGTCTATGCTGAGTGGCTGTAACCTCGCTCCCATCCTCCCTGCCCCCACACATCCACCCCGCCAATCTTGGCTGGAGCGTCGAGAAAAAGAGGTCATGGTTCAAGACAATGGAGTAACCATTTGGACCTGGGATGAGGTGAAAGGTTTTAAGGATCCTTCCTGTTTCATTCCCTGTTTATTCCTTTATTTCCCTTCCTTTTATTTTTTTCTATACCACTTTGATCAATGGAATTGTAACTTTAATGCAGCCTGTAGCTTTAACTTAAGTGGAAGCAATGGCCTGTATCTTTAAATCAAGCAGGAAGAATCTGGAAAGCACCAGTGATGACACGCTTTGATTGGTTTGGCTGGTGGCCAATGAATTGGCTAAATTGTCTGTGCCCTGCCCGATGGCCAGTAGTGATCAGTTTTATTACCACAGATATGTTTCACAGTGTGTCAGAAGACTGGAGTTACTTTCACTTTGGTTCTGAAGCCTGGATTCAGTAGTTCAACTCATTCGCTAAAAGATGTCCTGAATTCTCCCTCGAAATCCAGTGCAAGAACTCTTCTCCCCCTCTATCAAGTCTGGGTATGGTTCTCTTCGGACTGTAGAGAAGTGAAGTCAGACCACCAGTTGAAGACCGGGTTTGATGTAAAATCAAATGTCTCTGCAGAAAGATAGAGGCCTGGATGCAAACCTGGAGGTCAAGGTCCAGTTTTATGAGAACTCAGGGGGGTCTTCGGAAGGTCTGCTTCCTGTGAGAAAGAGATTTCCTCAAGTTCCAGGGGCTGGATTCATCGTTTTTGAGCCTAAGTGTGGAGGATCTGTGGTGTTTTCCATCAAACAAATCGGAGCCGACCCCTCACCGATCCTGTGGCCAGTGAGGGGATAACAGCCACGTCGAGTAAAACTCCCAGCGCCCATGATATAAACAGCTGGAGAATGGCCGGGTCCTTGGTCGCATATACACATGCCGCCAATTACGAAATTGGTGTCAGGGAACGGTGAAACCGGCCCAAGGATTCTGACTGAATGACTCTACAGAAAGACCATTGGCGGAATTCTCCGCTCCCCACGTGGCGTGGGAGAATCGTGGGAGGGCCTCCCGACTTTTTTTAAGCCCCCCCGGCGCCCCCGCGATTCTCCATCCCCCACTCTCGGAAAAATCGGCGCTCGTCGTTTTTCACGGCGAACGCCGATTCTCTGAGCCCGATGGGCCGAGCGGCCGGCCCTTCACGCCCGTTTCACCACGGCAGCAACCACACCTGGTCACTGCATTCGTGAAATGGGTGCCAGATGCCCGTTTGGGGCATCTAGGGGCCCGATTTCGACGGGAGCACCGCGACTGTGCTCCGGAGGGGACAGGCCCGCGATCGGTTCCCACCAATCATCGGGCCTGCGTCCAAAACGGACGCACTCTTTCCCCTCCGCCGCCCGTCAAGATCAAGCCGCCACGTCTTGCCGGGCGGCGGTGGAGAAAGACGGCACCGCGCATGCGCGGGTTTGTACCGTCTGCGCGGTGATGTCATCCGCACATGCTCGGGTTGGAACCGGCAACCCGCGCATGCGCGGATGGCATCATGAAAAGCGCCGTTCGTGCGTCATTTCTGGCGGCCGAGGTCGCGGCCGGGAACGACGGGGGCCTAGCCCCCCGGGTGGGGGTGAATTAGGTGCGGGGAGCGGGCCCTGAGGCCGAGTTCACGACGGCCTCCGCGATTTTTGGCCTTAGCGGAGACTACCGCCCCATGACCAGCTGAAAATGAACAGATCTAATCTGCAAGCATACAGTGAAGAAAGTCAACCATGAGAAGCAAAGTCTTTTAAATTTCGACCTTCATCCTTCTTATTTTCTTCACACCCCCTTCTGTGTTTGTCTCTCTTGTGTGTGTGTGGGTAGAGGGTGGGGCAGTTAAAGGGGGAGTGAGATATTTTCTCACCGTTAACTAGTTTTTTTACTGCATAGTCCATGCTTGTTCTGGTTGTAAATAAACAGTAATTGATTTTAAACTTACAAACCTATTGACGACAATCATTAGACAGCCAAGGGCCAAAGGTCATTTGTATTTTTATAGGAATTACTGGTTAATTTGCTTGTGTCGGGACTCTGGGGCCTGTGAGATTGGAATTGACCGCGCACCAGCCCAGGGTTTTATATTGGGCAGCACGGTAGCATTGTGGATAGCACAATCGCTTCACAGCTCCAGGGTCCCAGGTTCGATTCCGGCTTGGGTCACTGTCTGTGCGGAGTCTGCACATCCTCCCCGTGTGTGCGTGGGTTTCCTCCGGGTGCTCCGGTTTCCTCCCACAGTCCAAAGATGTGCGGGTTAGGTGGATTGGCCATGATAAATTCCCCTTAGTGTCCAAAATTGCACTTAGTGTTGGGTGGGGTTACTGTGTTATGGGGATAGGGTGGAGATGTTGACCTTGGGTAGGGTGCTCTTTCCAAGAGCCAGTGCAGGCTCGATGGGCTGAATGGCCTCCTTCTGCACTGTAAATTCTAAAAATAACCATGTCTTCATTCAGAAGATGTCGAATCTTTGGAATGCTTTATTCCCGCCTGAGAGATGTGGTACTCTGTCACTGAGTACATTTGTAGCTTAAAATCGAGAGATATTTAGGCACCAATGGAGTTGACAGGTAGAACGGGAAAGTAGAGATAGAAGATCAGCCATTATCCTACTGAATGGGGAAGTTGGTTCGATGAGCTGAATAGCCTTGTCCCACAGGTTCAGTTGCAAGTGGAAACCAGCGAAAAACTGAAGGCAAGGGTCTATTTATGGAAAGTAGTGAATTAAAAGACATTTCAATACATGTATTGCAGAGAATCTTTATTTGATTGAGAAAAATCCAAAGTAAAATTGGAGAACATCCATGAAACCAAGTAATTTATCAGATGATGGAGATTGAGAGGAAATGCAACACATTTACAATGAGTAATATCACCACATAGAGGAACAATGATTGAGACAATCATCAAGGCAACAACATAAAGAATATAACATTGATGGGAAGATTAATCAAGCCCACAACATCCCTCATGATGGCCAGAACATCATGGCTATGCATCCCCCTTTAGCAGGTCAAAGAAATAATTTTCAGCAATGTCTTCACGGAGAGAGGGAGAGACGAAGAGTAAGAGAGAGACAGACAGACAGATATTCAGTGAGAGATAGATAGGGAATTCCAGAGCTCAGCGGCCCCCAGGCAGCTGAATGTAGGGCCGTCAATGTTGGAGCGATGGAAATTGAATTATGCTCAAGAGGTCAGAATTTGAGGAGCGCAAAGATCTCTGAGAGTTTTGGAGCTGAAGGAGATACAGAGATAGGGAGGGTTGTCGGGGCCGGAGGAGGTGACAGAGGTATGGACGGTTGTAGGGGCTAGAGGAGGTGACAGAAATAGGGAGGACTGTAGGCGCTGGAGGAGGTTACAGTGATAGAGAGGGTTGGAGGGGCTAGAGGAGGTTACAAAGATTGAGGGGGGGGTGAGAACAAGGATGATTTGAAGACAACACAGGAAACTTTGGTAATGGAGGCTTTACTGAACCAGACACAAGGAAGGTCAGAGAGCAGAGGTGTTGTTGAGGTGTGAGTTGGGATGAGGAGCAGCAGGGTGGAGGATGAGATGAAGTTAATGGAGGGTAGGAGCTTGTTTGAATAGTTGATTCTAGAGAGAGTAAACAAATAGCCAACGGTTTCAGCAGTGGATAAAATGACGGAGATGGACATTGTTCCAAAGGTGGAGAAGCTGAAATGTACAAAGTTGGATAGCAAACAGGCGTCCCTTTCTCAGAGAAACATGCACAGACGTGACCTTTGATACAGTGTGGCGGTTTATCAGTTACTGAGAATGGGCTGTGAGGGGCAGATTCAAGCAACAAATATCCCTCACACACAATTTCCCAGCCAGATTCCATCCTCCGAACTGGATTCAGATCAGTAATGGGTGAGCCTTGCAAAGATATGCTCGCCATTCTGGGGTCTGTAATCACCGATGCCTGCAAAGAGAAACGAGATTTAAAATCAGATGCACACCTCCAAATGATGACTAACTGGAAAAGAAAGGAAGGAGCAAATGGAGAGAAGGAAGAGGGACAGAAAGAAGGTGTCTTGAAGGGTATTGCCGATAAATTACTGGACTAATAATTCAGAGTACAGAAGTGTAGGAGTTATGGTACTGGATTAATGATCAAGGGTACAGTAGGGGGTATGTTACTGCACAAATAATCAAGGGTACAGTAGTGTAGGGGTTATGGTATTGGATTAGTAATTGAGGGTATAGTAGTGTCGGGGTCATGTCACTGGATTAATAGCCTGGATTGTTCCAAAAGTGAAGAATCTGGAGAAGCTGAAGTTTACAAAGTTGGAGAGCAAACAGGAGTCCCTTTCCCAGAGAAACGTATACAGATATGACCTTCAACACAGCGAGGCGGTTAATCAATAGTGTAGGGAGTAAATTACTAAAATAATCCAGGATACAGTACTGTCAATTTACGTTAGTGGATTAATAATCCAGGGTACAGTAGTGTAGGAGTAATGTGACTCGATTAATAATCCAGGGTACAGTAGTGTAGGAGTAATGTGACTCAATTAATAATCCAGGGTACAGGTTTCCGGTGGAGGCGATGACGTAGGAAGCCGCACATTTGGGAGCTCCCGTTTTAAACGGACTTTTCGGCTCTTTTTAGAGCCCAAAACGGAAATTTTTCGACGTCTCCCGGTGGGAGAAGGTGTGCTGATCGACTTTCCCCGCAGTCCATGACTCGAACTCGGAGTGGAAAGGGGGAAAAACGGCAGCAGCTCCCCAGAAAAAACAGGGGAAGGAATCCAAGATGGCGGCCGGCGGAGCTCCAGAGGAGTGGAAGCAGTGGGCCCAGGAGCAACAAGCTGCTCTCCTGCGCTGTTTTGCAAACTTCAAGGCTGAGGTACTGAGCTCTCTGCAGGAAATGAACAGAAGGCTCTCAGAGATTCAGACGACCCAGGGTGCTGCCATCAAGGAGTTGCAGACGCAGACCACTGAGGAGGAGGCCGGGATCCTCGTGAGTAAGGCGGAGGGACATGAGGCACTCCACAAGAAGTGGCAGGAACGCTTCGAGGAGCTTGATCACCGCATGAGGCGGAAAAATCTGCGGATCTTGGGCCTTGCGGAGGGGCTGGAGGGGTCGGACCTGACAACCTACGTGGCTACGATGCTGAACTCGCTAGTGGGGGCCGGGTCTTTCCATCTGCCCTTGAAGCTGGAGGGAGCACATAGAGTACTGGCCAGGAGGCCTAAGGAGAATGAAACCCCGCATGCGGTGCTGGTGAGGTTCCACCGGTTCAGTGATCGGGAGTGTGTGCTGCACTGGGCCAAGAAGGTGAAGAGCAGCAATTGGGAGAATGGGGTAGTACGGATCTACCAGGATTGGAGTGCGGAGGTGGCTAAGCGGCGGTCTGGGTTTAATCGGACGAAAGAGGTGCTTTACAAGAAAAAGATAAAGTTCGGAATGTTGCAGCCTGCACGCCTGTGGGTAACTTATTCGGACCGGCATTATTATTTTGATTCCCCGGAGGAGGCGTGGGCCTTCGTGCGGATGGAGAAACTGGACTTGAACTAGGGGTTGGGGGTTGCGGGGTCATTTGTAATACTTTATTGCTGGATTCTGCTGTTGCTGTGTTCTCTTTTTTTGTACTTTTGCAATTTTGATATGGTTATTTATGGGGGTGTTGTTCTGTTCTTTTTTTTGCTGTGGGGCATTGTTTGAGTTTTGTATCTTGTGGGGAGGGTTGGGGGGGTCTGTTGTGTTCTCTGTCGGCTTGGGGGTATGGAGTGGGGCTGGTATTTGGGAGCTGCGTCAGAAGGGTGTGGTGGGGCAGTGCGAAAGCGCGGGCTTTCCTCTGGTTTCCCGCGCTGCGGGGCTGGGGGGTGGAGACGATGACGGGGGGAGGCGGGGCCTTAACTGGTTCTTCCCCGCGCTGGAGCGGTGCCTGGAGGAGGGATAGATTGGGGGATGATCCCACTTTGGGAGGGGTCGGGTTATTGGCGGGAGTTTCCGGGGTCAGCAGAAATTAGTTGACCCACGGTAGTACAATGGAGGACGGTTCGCGGCTAGGAGGGTTCCTAGCCTGGGGAGGAAGGGGGGGGGGGGGAAAGGGGAATACCGTGTTGCTGCTGGTGGGGTCAGGGAGGAGCTGGTATGGGCTGGGGGAACAGAGGTGAGGTGTTGTCGCTGTGGGGACTGGGTCGGGCAGGGGGTGCTGGCCTGGGGCGGGCAGTCGACGGGCTATGGCTAGTCGACGGGGTAGGGGGGGCGGAACGCCCTCTGATTCGGTTGGTCACCTGGAATACGAGAGGATTGAATGGGCCGGTGAAGAGGTCGAGGGTACTTGCTCATCTGAAGGGGCTAAAGGCAGATGTGGCAATGCTTCAGGAGACCCACCTGAAGGTGGCGGACCAGGTCCGTCTGAGGAAGGGATGGGTGGGGCAGGTTTTCCACTCTGGGTTGGATGTGAAGAACCGGGGAGTGGCGATTCTGGTGGGGAAAAATGTGTCGTTTGAGGCATCGGAGGTGGTGGCGGATAAGGGGGGTAGGTTTGTAATGGTTAGGGGCAGGCTCCAAGGAGAGAAGGTGGTACTTGCTAGTGTGTATGCCCCAAATTGGGATGATGCGGGCTTTATGAGGCGTATGTTGGGACGGGTCCCGGATCTGGAGGCGGGAGGTCTGATCATGGGGGGGGGACTTCAATACGGTGTTGGATCCTTCACTGGATCGGTCCAGCTCTAGGATGGGTAGGAGGCCGGCGGCGGCCAAGGTACTGAGAGGTAATTGGACCAGATGGGTGGGGTGGATCCATGGAGGTTTGTGAGGCCGAGGGCACGGGAGTACTCTTTCTTCTCCCACGTACATAGGGTCTAGTCTCGGATAGACTTCTTCGTGGTGAGTAGGGGACTGATTCCGAGAGTGGAGGAGGCCGAGTATTCGGCCATTGCAATCTCCGACCACGCTCCGCATTGGATAGAGTTGGAGATGGGGGAGGTGTGGGATCAGCGCCCATTGTGGCGGTTGGATGTGGGGTTGTTGGCGGAGGAGGAGGTGTGTAAGAGGGTCCGGGCAAGTATTGAGGTGTACCTCGAGGTGAATGATACGGGGGAGGTTCAGGTGGGGGTAGTCTGGGGTGGTCTGGGAAGCCCTGAAGGCAGTGATTCGTGGGGAGCTGATATCTATCCGGGCACACAGGGAGAGGAGCGAGAGGAGTGAGAGGGATAGACTGGTGGGAAAGATGCTGGAGGTAGACAGGAGGTACGCAGAGGCACCAGAGGAGAGACTGTTGGGGGAGAGGCGCAGCCTGCAGGCTATATTTGATTTGCTGACCACTATAGTCAGTGGAGGCACAGGGGAGGAAGGCACAAGGGGCAGTGTACGAACATGGTGAAAAGACGAGTACGATGCTGGCTCATCAGCTCCGCAAGCGGGATGCGGCTAAGTAAATTGCTGGAGTGAGAGACAAGAGTGGGAATGTGGTGCGGAAGGGGGTAGAGGTGAATGAGGTCTTCAAGGACTGAGTTAAGAAACAGGAAAGGAGAGGTCACCCTGTTAGGGCTTTTCTATAGGCCTCCGAAAAGTTCCAGAGATGTAGAGGAAAGGATTGCAAAGATGATTCTGGATAGGAGCGAAAATAACAGGGTAGTTGTTATGGGGGACTTTAACTTTCCAAATATTGACTGGAAACACTATAGTTCGAGTACTTTAGATGGATCCGTTTTTGTCCAATGTGTGCAGGAGGGTTTCCTGATGCAGTATGTAGATAGGCCAACAAGAGGCGAGGCCATATTGGATTTGGTACTGGGTAATGAACCAGGACAGGTGTTAGATTTGGAGGTAGGTGAGCATTTTGGTGATAGTGACCACAATTCGATTACGTTTACTTTAGCGATGGAAAGGGATAGGTATAAACCGCAGGGCAAGAGTTATTGCTGGGGGAAAGGCAATTATGATGCGATGAGGCAAGACTTAGGATGCATCGCCTGGAGTGGAAAACTGCAGGGAATGGACACAATGGAAATGTGGAGCATGTTCAAGGAACAGCTACTGCGTGTCCTTGATAAGTATGTACCTGTTAGGCAGGGAGGAAGTGGTCGAGTGAGGGAACCATGGGTTACTAAAGCAGTTGAATCATTTATCAAGAGGAAGAAGGAGGCTTATGTGAAGATGAGACGTGATGGTTCAGTTGGGTCACTTGAGAGTTACACGTTACGTCAGTATTCACACAGGAAAAAGACAAAGTTGTCGAGGGGAATACTGAAATACAGGCTACTAGACTAGAAGGGCTTGAGGTTCATAAGGAGGAGGTGTTAGCGATTCTGGAAAGTATGAAAATAGATAAGTCCCCTGGGCCGGATGGGATTTATCCTAGGATTCTCTGGGAAGCTAGGGAGGAGATTGCTGAGCCTTTGGCTTTGATCTTTAAGTCATCTTTGTCTACAGGAATAGTGCCAGAGGACTGGAGGATAGCAAATGTTGTCCCCTTGTACAAGAAGGGGAGTAGAGATAACCCCAGTAACTACAGGCCAGTGAGCCTTACTTCTGTTGTGGGAAAAGTCTTGGAAAGGTTTATAAGAGATAGGATGTATAATCATCTGCAAAGGAATAATTTGATTAGAGATAGTCAACATGGTTTTGTGAAGGGTAGGTCGTGCCTCACAAACCTCATTGAGTTCTTCGAGAAGGTGACCAAACAGGTGGATAAGGGTAAAGCAGTTGATGTGGTGTATATGGATTTCAGTAAAGCGTTTGATAAGGTTCCCCACAGTAGGCTATTGCAGAAAATACAGAGGCATGGGATTCAGGGTGATTTAGCAGTTTGGATCAGAAATTGGCTAGCTGATAGAAGACAAAGAGCGGTGGTTGATGGGAAATGCTCTGACTGGTGTCCAGTTACTAGTGGTGTGCCACAAGGATCTGTTTTGGGGCCGTTGCTGTTTGTCATTTTTATAAATGACCTGGAGGAGGGCGTAGAAGGATGGGTGAGTAAATTTGCAGATGACACTAAAGTCGGTGGAGTTGTGGACAGTGGAGAAGGATGTTACAAGTTACAGAGGGACATAGATAAGCTGCAGAGCTGGGCTGACAGGTGGCAAATGGAGTTTAATGCAGAAAAGTGTGAGGTGATTCATTTTGGAAGGAATAACAGAAAGGCAGAGTACTGGGCTAATGGTAAGATTCTTGGTAGTGTGGACGAGCAGAGAGACCTCGGTGTCCATGTCCATAGATCCCTGAGAGTTGCCACCCAGGTTGAGAGGGTTGTTAAGAAGGCGTACGGTGTGTTAGCTTTTATTGGTAGAGGAATTGAGTTTCGGAGCCATGAGGTCATGTTGCAGTTGTAGAAAACTCTGGTGCGGCCGCATTTGGAGTATTGTGTGCAGTTCTGGTCGCCACATTATAGGAAGGATGTGGAAGCATTGGAAAGGGTACAGAGGAGATTTACAAGAATGTTGCCTGGTATGGAGGGAAGATCATATGAGGAACGGCTGAAGGACTTGAGGCTATTTTCGTTAGAGAGAAGAAGGTTAAGAGGTGACTTAATTGAGGCATACAAGATGATCAGAGGATTAGATAGGGTGGACAGTGAGAGCCTTTTTCCTCGGATGGTGATGTCTAGCACAAGGGGACATAGCTTTAAATTGAGGGGAGATAGATATAGGACAGATGTCAGAGGTAGGTTCTTTACTCAGAGAGTAGTAAGGGTGTGGAATGCCCTGCCTGCAACAGTAGTGGACTCGCCAACACTAAACGCATTCAAATGGTCATTGGATAGGCATATGGACGATAAGGGAATAGTATAGAAGAACTTTAGAGGGGTTTCACAGGACGGCGCAACATCGTGGGCCGAAGGGCCTGTACTGCGCTGTAATGTTCTATGTTCTATGTTCCATGTACTGGTCGGAGCCAACGGGGGAGAGGAGGGGAATGGAGAGGTTCCTCGATGGGCTTTCTTTCCCGAAGGTGCAGGAGGAGCAGGTGGAGGGGTTGGGTGCGCCGA
The DNA here is from genome assembly GCF_902713615.1 of Scyliorhinus canicula. Lineage (NCBI taxonomy): Eukaryota > Metazoa > Chordata > Chondrichthyes > Carcharhiniformes > Scyliorhinidae > Scyliorhinus > Scyliorhinus canicula. Next base: position 69,066,412 of record NC_052157.1, read on the forward strand.
TTGAGCTGGAGGAGCTAGTTAAGGGGATCGGGCATATGCAGTCAGGGAAGACACCGGGGCCGGATGGGTTCCCGGTGGAATTTTATAAAAAGTTTGTGGACCTAGTGGGCCCCTTAATGAAGCGTGGGAAGGGGGGACTTTGTCCCCGACGATGTCGCTGGTGCTGATCTCGTTAATTTTAAAGAGGACAAGGACCCCTAGCAGTGTGGTTCATACAGGCCCATATCTCTCCTCAACGTAGATGCCAAGGTGCTGGCAAAAATCCTGGCCACCAGGATAGAGGACTGTGTGCCGGGGTTGTACACGAGGACCAGACAGGTTTTGTGAAGGGAAGGCAGCTGAACACGAATGTGCGGAGATTGTTGAATGTCATCATGATGCCGGCGATTGAGGGGGAGGCAGAGATAGTGGTGGCGCTGGATGCGGAGAAGGCCTTCGATAGAGTGGACTGGGGGTACTTATGGGAGGTGTTGGGGAGGTTTGGATTTGGTGAAGGGTTTATTAGATGGGTAAGGCTGCTATTTGAGGCCCCGATGGCGTGCGTGGCCACGAATGGAAGGAGGTTGGAGTACTTCCGGCTTTACCGAGGGACCAGGCAGGGTTGCCCCCGTCCCCCTTGTTGTTTGCACTGGCAATCGAGCCGCTGGCAATGGCGTTGAGGGATTCAGAGAGGTGGAGGGGTTTGGTGCGAGGTGGGGAGGAGCATAGGGTGTCGTTGTATGCCGATGACCTGTTACTGCATGTGGCGGACCCGGTGGGAGTGATGCCGGGGGTGATGGAGCTGCTAGCTGAGTTTGGGACCTTTTCAGGTTATAAACTAAATTTAGGCAAGAGTGAGGTGTTTGTGGTGCACCCTGGAGACCAGGAGGAAGGAATTGGTAGGCTCCCGCTTAGACGGGCAGGGGAGAGCTTTAGGTACCTGGGGGTGCAGGTGGCCAGGGACAGGGGAACTCTTCACAAACATAATTTCACCAGACTTGTAGATCACATGGAGGAGGAGTTCAAGAGGTAGGACATGCTGCCATTGTCGTTGGCGGGGAGGGTACAGTCCGTCAAAATGACGGAGGTTCCGAGGTTCTTGTTCTTCTTTCAGTGCCTGCCCATTTTTATCCCCAGGGCCTTCTTTAGGAGAGTGACTAGCAGTATTTTGAGCTTTGTGTGGGCACATGGGACTCCGAGAGTGAAGAGGGTGTTCCTGGAGCGAGGGAGGGATAGAGGCTGGCTGGCGCTGCCCAAACTTTTGTGGTACTATTGGGCGGCCAATGTGTCAATGGTGCGTAAATGGGTGATGGAGGGGGGAGGGGCGGCATGGAAAAGAATGGAGAAGGCGTCATGTAGAGGTACGAGCCTGAGTGCCATGGCAACGGTGCCGTTGCCGCTCTCCCCTAAGAGGTTTACCACAAGCCCGGTGGTGGCGGCGACCCTAAGAATCTGGGGACAGTGGAGACGGCATAGGGGGGGAAACAGTGGGCTCGATGGAGGTTCCATTGGGTGGCAATCATCGGTTCATCCCAGGGAACAGGGATGGGGGATTTAGGGGGTGGCAAAGGGTGGGCATCAGTAAATTGAGGGACCTGTTTATTGGCGGGAGGTTTGCGGGCCTGGGGGAACTGGAAGATAAATTTGGGCTTCCCAAAGGGAACATGTTCAGATACTTGCAGGTAAAGGCGTTTGCTAGGCGACAGGTAGAGGGATTCCCTTTGCTGCCCTCGCGGGGGACGATGGACAGAGTGCTTTCGGGGGTGTGGGTCAGAGAGGGGAAGGTGTCTGACATCTATAAGGTAATGCAGGAGGTGGAGGAGTCGTCAGTGGAGGAGCTGAAGGCTAAATGGGAGGAGGAACTCGGGGAGGAGATAGAGGACGGGATTTGGGCGGATGCCTTGGAGAGAGTCAACTCTTCCTCCTCATGTGCAAGGCTTAGTCTCATCCAATTTAAGGTGCTGCACCGGGCCCACATGTCCGGGACTAGGATGAGTAGGTTCTTTGGGGGTGAGGACAGGTGCACCAGATGTTCGGGGAGTCTAGCGAACCACGCCCATATGTTCTGGGCATGCCCAGCACTGGAAGAATTCTGGAAGGGGGTGGCGGGGACGGTGTCGAGGGTGGTTGGATCCAGAGTCAAACCAGGGTGGGGACTCGCGATGTTTGGAGTTGCGGTAGAGCCGGGAGTGCAGGAGGCGAAAGAGACCGTTGTCCTGGCCTTTGCGTCCCTAGTAGCCCGACGAAGGATCTTGGTGCAGTGGAAGGATGCGAGGCCCCCAAGTGTGGCGACCTGGATCAGTGACATGGCGGGATTTATAAAATTGGAAAAGGTCAAATTTGCCCTGAGAGGATCAATACAAGGGTTCTATAAACAATGGCAGCCTTTTCATTACTTCCTGGCTCAAAGATAGGTATCTTGGTCAATAGCAGCAGCAACCCGGGGAGAGGGCGGGGTTGGGGGGGGGCAGTTAAGGGTGGGGGGGGGGGTGTTCCTTATTGTAGTTTCTATTATGTAACTTAATATTGTGTTAATTTGCATTGTTGTTAATATGCTGTGTTGTTCATGGAGGTGGGGCGAATGTTTATGATTGCTAGTATTATTGTTATTTTTGGTATTTTATTCTGGTTCGTTGTTGTTGTATAAAAAAATAATCCAGGGTACAGTTGTGTAGGAGTAATGTGACTCGATTAATAATCCAGGGTACAGTTGTGTAGGAGTAATGTGACTCGATTAATAATCCAGGGTACAGTTGTGTAGGAGTAATGTGACTCGATTAATAATCCAGGGTACAGTAGTGTAGGAGTAATGTGACTGGATTAATAATCCAGGGACAGTAGTGTAGGAGTAATGTCACTCGATTAATAATCCAGGGTACAGTTGTGTAGGAGTAATGTGAGTCAATTAATAATCCAGGGTACAGTTGTGTAGGAGTAATGTGACTCGATTAATAATCCAGGGACAGTAGTGTGGGAGTAATGTGACTCAATTAATAATTCAGGGGACAGACTGTAGGAGTAATGTGACTGGATTAATAATCCAGGGTACAGTAGTGTGGGAGTAATGTGACTCAATTAATAATCCAGGGACAGTAGTGTGGGAGTAATGTGACTCGATTAATAATCCAGATACAGTAGTAAGGAGTAATGTGACTCAATTAATAATCCAGGTACAGTAGTGTAGGAGTAATGTGATTCAATTAATAATCCAGGTACAGTAGTGTAGGAGTAATGTGATTCAATTAATAAACCAGGGTACAGTAGTGTGGGAGTAATGTGACTCAATTAATAATCCAGGGACAGCAGTGTTTGAGTAATGTGACTCGATTAATAATCCAGATACAGTAGTAAGGAGTAATGTGACTCAATTAATAATCCAGGTACAGTAGTGTAGGAGTAATGTGATTCAATTAATAATCCAGGAACAGTAGTGTAGGAGTAATGGGACTCAATTAATAATCTAGGGTACAGTAGTGTAGGAGTAATGTGACTCAATTAATAATCCAGGTACAGTAGTGTAGGAGTAATGCAATTGAATTAATAATCCAGGGTACAGTAGTGTAGGAGTAATGTGACTCAATTAATAATCCAGGTACAGTAGTATAGGAGTAATGTGACTCAATTAATAATCTAGGTACAGTAGTGTAGGAGTAATGCGATTCAATTAATAATCCAGGGTACAGTAGTGTAGGAGTAATGTGACTCAATTAATAATCCAGGTACAGTAGTGTAGGAGTAATGCGATTCAATTAATAATCCAGGGACAGTAGTGTAGGAGTAATGTGACTCAATTAATAACTAGGGAACAGACTGTCGGAGTAATATGACTCGATTAATAATACATGTACAGTAGTGTAGGAGTAATGCGATTCAATTAATAATCCAGGGTACAGTAGTGTAGGAGAAATGCGATTCAATTAATAATCCAGGGTACAGTAGTGTAGGAGTAATGTGACTCAATTAATAACTAGGGAACAGACTGTCGGAGTAATATGACTCGATTAATAATCCATGTACAGTAGTGTAGGAGTAATGCGATTCAATTAATAATCCAGGGTACAGTAGTGTAGGAGTAATGCGATTCAATTAATAATCCAGGGTACAGTAGTGTAGGAGTAATGTGACTCAATTAATAACTAGGGAACAGACTGTCGGAGTAATGTGACTCGATTAATAATCCAGGTACAGTAGTGTAGGAGTAATGCGATTCAATTAATAATCCAGGGTACAGTAGTATAGGAGTAATGTGATTCAATTAATAATCCAGGTACAATAGTGTCGGAGTAATGTGATTCAATTAATAATCCAGGTACAGTAGTGTAGGAGTAATGTGATTCAATTAATAATCCAGGTACAGTAGTGTCGGGGTAATGTGATTCAATTAATAATCCAGGGACAGTAGTGTGGGAGTAATGTGATTCAATTAATAATCCAGGGACAGTAGTGTGGGAGTAATGTAATTCAGTTAATAATCCAGGGTACAGTAGTGTAGGAGTAATGCGACTCAATTAATAACTAGGGAACAGACTGTCGGAGTAATGTGACTCGATTAATAATCCAGGTACAGTAGTGTAGGAGTAATGCGACTCAATTAATAACTAGGGAACAGACTGTCGGAGTAATGTGACTCGATTAATAATCCAGGTACAGTAGTGTAGGAGTAATGCGATTCAATTAATAATCCAGGGTACAGTAGTATAGGAGTAATGTGACTCAATTAATAATCCAGGGACAGTAGTGTGGGAGTAATGTGACTCAATTAATAATCCAGGGACAGTAGTGTAGGAGTAATGTGACTGGATTAATAATCCAGGGTACAGTAGTGTAGGAGTAATGTGACTCAATTAATAATCCAGGGTACAGTAGTGTAGGAATAATGTGACTCAATTAATAATCCAGGGTACAGTCGTGTAGGAATAATGTGACTCAATTAATAAACCAGGGTACAGTAGTGTAGGAATAATGTGACTCAATTAATAATCCAGGGAACAGACTGTCGGAGTAATGTGACTCGATTAATAATCCTGGGACAGTAGTGTAGGAATAATGTGATTAAATTAATAATCCAGGGTACAGTAGTGTAGGAGTAATGTGACTCAATTAATAATCCATGGACAGTAGTTTAGGAGTAATGTGATTCAATTAATAATCCAGGGAACAGACTGTCGGAGTAATGTGACTCAATTAATAATCCAGGGTACAGTAGTGTAGGAGTAATGTGACTCGATTAATAATCCAGGGGACAGACTGTAGGAGTAATGTGGCTCAATTAATAATCCAGGGTATAGTACTGTAGGGATTATGTCACTGGATTAATAAACCAAGACACATTAGGTTAGGAGTAATGTGACTCGGTTAATAATCCAGGGAACAAACTGTAGGAGTAATGTGACTCAATTATTAATCCAGGGATCATACTGTAGGTGTAATGTGACACAGTTAATAATCCAGGGTACAGTAGTGTATGAGTAATGTGACTCAATTAATAATCCTGGGAACAAACTGTAGGAGTAATGTGACTCAATTAATAATCCAGGGTACAGTAGTGTAGGAGTAATGTGAATGGATTCATAATCCAGGGCACAGTAGTGTAGGAGTAATGTCACTCAATTAATAATCCAGGTACAGTAGTGTAGGAGTAATGTGACTGGATTAATAATCCAGTGAACAGACTGTCGGAGTAATGTGACTCGATTAATAATCCAGGGTACAGTAGTGTAGGAGTAATGTGACTCGATCAATAATCCAGGGAACAGTAGTGTAGGAGTAATGTGACTGGATTAATAATCCAGGGAACAGACTGTCGGAGTAATGTGACTCGATTAATAATCCAGGGTACAGTAGTGTAGGAGTAATGTGACTCGATCAATAATCCAGGGTACAGTAGTGTAGGAGTAATGTGACTTGTTTAATAATCCAGGGTACAGTAGTGTAGGAGTAATGCGACTCAATTAATAATCCAGGTACAGTAGTGTAGGAGTAATGTGACTTGATTAATAATCCAGGGTACAGTAGTGAAGGAGTAATGCGATTCAATTAATAATCCAGGGTACAGTAGTGTAGGAGTAATGCGACTCAATTAATAATCCAGGTACAGTAGTGTAGGAGTAATGTGACTCAATTAATAATCCAGGGTATAGTACTGTAGGGATTATGTCACTGGATTAATAAACCAAGACACATTAGGTTCGGAGCAATGCGACTCAATTAATAATCCAGGGAACAAACTGTAGGAGTAATGTGATTCAATTAATAATCCAGGGTACAGTAGTGTAGGAGTAATGTGACTCGATTAATAATCCAGGGAACAGACTGTCGGAGTAATGTGATACAATTAATAATCCAGGTACAGTAGTGTAGGAGTAATGTGACTCAATTAATAATCCAGGGTATAGTACTGTAGGGATTATGTCACTGGATTAATAAACCAAGACACATTAGGTTAGGAGTAATGTGACTCGGTTAATAATCCAGGGAACAAACTGTAGGAGTAATGTGATTCAATTAATAATCCAAGGTACAGTAGTGTAGGAGTATTGTGACTCGATTAATAATCCAGGTACAGTAGTGTAGGAGTAATGTTACTGGATTAATAATCCAGGGTACAGTAGTGTAGGAGTAATGCGACTCAATTAATAATCCAGAGTACAGTAGTGTATGAGTAACGTGACTCAATTAATAATCCAGGTACAGTAGTGTAGGAGTAATGTGACTCAATTAATAATCCAGGTACAGTAGTGTAGGAGTAATGTGACGCAATTAATAATCTAGAGTACAGTAGTGTATGAGTAATGTGACTCAATTAATAATCCAGGTACAGTAGTGTAGGAGTAATGTGACTCAATTAATAATCCAGTTACAGTAGTGTGGGTGTAATGTGATTCAATTAATAATCCAGGGAACAGACTGTATGAGTAATGTGACTCAATTAATAATCCAGGGTAAAGTAGTGTAGGAGTAATGTACCTCGATTAATAATCCAGAGTACAGTAGTGTATGAGTAACGTGACTCAATTAATAATCCAGGTACAGTTGTGTAGGAGTACATAGAACAGTACAGCACAGAACAGGCCCTTCGGCCCTCGATGTTGTGCCGAACAATGATCACCCTACTTAAACCCACGTAACCCGTATACCCATAACCCAACAATCCCCCCATTAACCTTACACTACAGGCAATTTAGCATGGCCAATCCACCTAACCCGCACATCTTTGGACTGTGGGAGGAAACCGGAGCACCCGGAGGAAACCCACGCACACACGGGGAGGACGTGCAGACTCCACACAGACAGTGACCCAGCCGGGAATCGAACCTGGGACCCTGGAGCTGTGAAGCATTGATGCTAACCACCATGCTACCGTGAGACCACAAAGTAATGTGACTCAATTAATAATCCATGGTATAATACTGTAGGGATTATGACACTGGATTAATAAACCAAGACACACAATGTTAGGAGTAATACGACTCGATTAATAATCCAGGGAACAGACTGTATGAGTAATGTGACTCAATTAATAATCCAGGGTAAAGTAGTGTAGGAGTAATGTGCCTCGATTAATAATCCAGGTACAGTAGTGTAGGAATAATGTGACTGGATTAATATTCCAGGGTACAGTAGTGTAGGAGTAATGTGACTCGATTAATAATCCAGGTACAGTAGTGTAGGAGTAATATGCCTCGATTAATAATCCAGGTACAGTAGTGTAGGAGTAATGTGACTGGATTAATATTCCAGGGTACAGTAGTGTAGGAGTAATGTGACTCGATTAATAATCCAGGGTACAGTAGTGTAGGAGTAATGTGAGTCGATTAATAATCCAGGGTAAAGTAGTGTAGGAGTAATGTGACTGGATTAATAATCCAGGGTACAGTATGTTAGGAGTAATGTGACTGGATTAATAATCCAGGGTACAGTAATGTAGGAGTTATGTTACGGGGTTAATAATCTAGAATACAGTACAGTAGATATTGTTACTGGATAAATAATCCAGAGTACAGTAGTGTTGTGATTTATGTTATTGGATTAATAATCCAGGGTACCGTCGTGTTGGGATTATGTTACTGGACAAATGATCCAAGGTACAGTCGTGTAGCGATTTATGTTATTGAATAAATAATCCAGGTACAGTAGTGTTGGAGTTATGTTACTGGATTAATAATCCAGGTACAGTAGTGCAGGGGTTATGTTACTGGACTAATATAAATCCTGGGTACAGTATTATAGGGATTATGTGACTGGACCAATATAAATCCTGGGTACAGTATTATAGGGATTATGTTACTGGACCAATATAAATCCAGGGTAAAGTATTGTAGGGATTATGTTACTGGGTCAATATAAATCCAGGGTACAGTATTATAGGGATTATGTTACTGGACCAATATAAATCCAGGGTACAGTATTGTAGGGATTATGTTACTGGACCAATATAAATCCAGGGTACAGTATTGTAGGGAATATGTTACTGGGTCAATATAAATCCAGGGTACAGTATTATAGGGATTATGTTACTGGACCAATATAAATCCAGGGTACAGTATTATAGGGATTATGTTACTGGACCAATATAAATCCAGCGTACAGTATTATAGGGATTATGTTACTGGACCAATATAAATCCAGGGCACAGTATTGTAGGGAATATGTTACTGGGTCAATATAAATCCAGGGTACAGTATTATAGGGATTATGTTACTGGACCAATATAAATCCAGGGTACAGTATTGTAGGGATTATGTTACTGGACTAATATAAATCCAGGGTACAGTATTATAGGGATTATGTTACTGGACCAATATAAATCCAGGGTACAGTATTATAGGGATTATGTTACTGGACCAATATAAATCCAGGGTACAGTATTATAGGGATCATGTTACTGGACCAATATAAATCCAGGGTATAGTATTATATGGATTATGTTACTGGACCAATATAAATCCAGGGTACAGTATTAGAGGGAATCTGTTACTGGACCAATATAAATCCAGGGTACAGTATTATAGGGATTCTGTTACTGGACCAAAATAAATCCAGGGTACAGTATTATAGGGATTATGTTACTGGACCAAAATAAATCCAGGGCACAGTATTATAGGGATTCTGTTACTGGACCAATATAAATCCAGGGTACAGTATTATAGGGATTCCGTTACTGGACCAATATAAATCCAGGGTACAGTATTATAGGGATTATGTTACTGGACCAATATAAATCCAGGGTACAGTATTATAGGGATTATGTTACTGGACCAAAATAAATCCAGGGTACAGTATTAGAGGGATTATGTTACTGGGTCAATATAAATCCAGCATACAGTATTATAGGGATTATGTTACTGGACCGTTATAAATCCAGGGTACAGTGTTATAGGGATTATGTTACTGGACCAATATAAATTCAGGGTACAGTATTATAGGGATTATGTTACAGGACCAATATAAATCCAAGGTACAGTATTATAGGGATTATGTTACTGGACCAATATAAATCCTGGGTACAGTATTATAGGGATTATGTTACTGGACCAATATAAATCCAGGGTACAGTATTATGGGGATCATGTTACTGGACCAATATAAATCCAGGGTACAGTATTATAGGGATTATGTTACTGGACCAATATAAATCCAGGGTACAGTATTATAGGGATTATGTTACTGGACCAAAATAAATCCAAGGTACAGTATTATAGGGATCATGTTACTGGACCAATATAAATCCAGGGTACAGTATTATAGGGATTATGTTACTGGACTAATATAAATCCAGGGTACAGTATTATAGGAATTATGTTACTGGACCAATATAAATCCAGGGTACAGTATTATAGGAATTATGTTACTGGACTAATATAAATCCAGGGTACAGTATTATAGGAATTATGTTACTGGACCAATATAAATCCAGGGTACAGTATTATAGGAATTATGTTACTGGACTAATATAAATCCAGGGTACAGTATTATAGGAATTATGTTACTGGACCAATATAAATCCAGGGTACAGTATTATAGGAATTATGTTACTGGACCAATATAAATCCAGGGTACAGTATTATAGGGATTATGTTACTGGACCAATGTAAATCCAGGGTACAGTATTATAGGGATCATGTTACTGGACCAATATAAATCCAGGGTACAGTATTATAGGAATTATGTTACTGGACCAATATAAATCCAGGGTACAGTATTATAGGGATTATGTTACTGGACCAATGTAAATCCAGGGTACAGTATTATAGGGATTATGCTACTGGACCAATATAAATCCAGGGTACAGTATTGTAGGGACTATGTTACTGGACCAATATAAATCCAGGGTATAGTATTGTAGGGATTATGTTACTGGACCAATATAAATCCAGGGTACAGTATTATAGGGATTATGTTACTGGACCAATATAAATCCAGGGTACAGTATTATAGGGATTATGTTACTGGACCAATATAAATCCAGGGGACAGTATTGTAGGGATTATGTTACTGGACCAATATAAATCCAGGGTACAGTATTATAGGGATTATGTTACTGGACCAATATAAATCCAGGATACAGTATTATAGGGATTATGTTACTGGACCAATATAAATCCAGGGTACAGTATTATAGGGATTATGTTACTGGACCAATATAAATCCAGGGTACAGTATTATAGGGATTATGTTACTGGACCAATATAAATCCAGGGTATAGTATTGTAGGGATGCTGTTACTGTACCAAAGTAAATCCAGGGGACAGTAGTGTCAGGGTTATGTTATTGGATTAATAATCCAAGGTACAGTATAGTAGGGATTCTGGTACTGGGTTAATAATCCAGGGTACAGTAGTGTAGGGGTTATGGTGCTGTGTTAATAATTCAGGGTACAGTATCGTAGGGGTTATGGTGCTGGATTAATAATTCAGGGTACAGTAGTGTTGGGGTTATGGTGCTGGATTAATAATTCAGGGTACAGTAGTGTAGGGATTCTGGTACTGTGTTAATAATTCAGGGTACAGTATAGTAGGGATTCTGGTACTGGGTTAATTATCCAGGGTACAGTGGTGTAGGGGTTATGGTGCTGGATTAATAATTCAGGGTACAGTAGTGTAGGGGTTATGGTGCTGGATTAATAATTCAGGGTACAGTACTGTAGGGATTATGGTACTGTGTTAATAATTCAGAGTACAGTAGTGTAGGGGTTATGGTACTGTGTTAATTATCCAGGGTACAGTATAGAAGGGATTCTGGTACTGTGTTAATAATTCAGGGTACAGTAGTGTAGGGATTCTGGTACTGTGTTAATAATCCAGGGTACAGTAGTGTAGGGATTCTGGTACTGTGTTAATAATCCAGGGTACAGTAGTGTCGGGATCATGTCACTGATTTAATAATCCAGAGTATGGTAGTGTAGATTTGTTTACTGGACTAATTTTGTATTTTACACTATTGTATGGCCCATGTCAGGTTTCAACCTGTAATTCTTACCCTGATCCAGTGGTCTTGATCCATTTAACAGCTGCCAGTACGTTCTGTCTTGACTGGAAGATGATAGGCCCCTCACCATGGTCAGAGAGGGCCCCCACAGCGTCATTGTGACTGTAAAACTTTAAATAGAGAACATGCATGAGTCAGACTGACAATCCGACTGAGCAAGTGTAGAATTACAGCCATTGTTATTGTCACTCGCCCACTCTCTTTTTCTTTGTCCCTTTCCCTTGTTATGTCTGTCCCTCCATCTTGCTCTCTCGGAAAAATTAATTGCAGCATAACAGGCTAGAAGGCGATTTGCTCAGGCTGGCATGGCCAAAAGAGTTTGATGAACGTAGGAACTTTATATATTATGTAGGGGGCAGCATGGTGGCCGAGTGGTTAGCACAGCTGCCTCACGGCGCCGAGGTCCCAGGTTCGATCCCGGCTCTGGGTCATTGTCCGTGTGGAATTTGCACATTCTCCCCGTGTTTGTGTGGGTTTCGCCTCCACAACCCAAAGATGTGCAGGTTAGGTGGATTGGTCACGCTAAATTGCCCCTTAATTGGAAAAAATTAATTGGATACTCTAAATTAAAATATATTTATATATATATATATATATATGTATATGTATATTGTATCATGTATCTAATGCAGTAATGTTTTAAAAATAATTTAGGTTAAGATATCCAGATTATGAACATGATTCTCTGTCTGCTGATGACAGCATCAGGAAACGCGATTGGGCGAAGAATCGGTTTTGATGCTGGAATCATGGCGGGCGCTGTTTTCGCTCCAATTCACAATTCTCTGGATTTACGTACAGTAAACACCGTTGGCATATCATTAGCGGTACTGACCCAGTATTCTCTGGGGCCGTCAGGATTCTCCGCCTCAACTGGGGGAATGCCTGACGGCGAGGTTCACTTATGCTTTTAAAAATTGAGAAATAGCCCCAATGCTAATGAGGGAGAGAGAGGAGGTAGGACACAGAGAGGTGCGACCAGGGCTGCCTGTCCTGACACTGGCAGGGCTGGTTGGGGGTGAGGAGGGGGGCGGGCCATGGGGCAAGGATGACCCCACATGGGACTGGGGCAGACCACAGCATGGACCGTCATTGCCATCTTGCTGCGCTCCCGACTGACCACCTACCTTGGCCCCTGGTTCAGTAGAGTGACACCGGCCATATGGGTGCCCGCTCCTCACCATCCGCATACCCGGAGCATACCGCTGGCATGGGCAGCAGCAGCCAATGGTATCTCTGGCAGCAGGGATGGGCACCACGGCCAGAGGCTCCCATGGGGCCGGGCGCCGATAGGGCCAGTGGTGCGGGGGTGGGGGAGGTGGGGTACATACAGGTGCAGGGTCTGCAGTGTCAACTAGGGCCACTCTGTAGCCTGACAGCCTCGGTTGGACACAGGGGTCTGCACCATACTAACATGTCAGCATTTCACCCCTTGCAGACAATGGATATTGGAATACAACCAGCGATGGTGTCCTTTCTCCTAGTCGCCGCAGTCCTGGGGGGTGCATTGTGGCTGTACGAGCTGGAGCTGCTCAAGGAGCAGGATGCTGCAGCAGCGGAGCCTGTCCCAGAGGAACAGGAGACAGCTGCTGATGATGGCGAGCCGGCTGCACAACAGGCCGAGGATGAGGTGCAAAGGAGGTGCCGCATGAGGCATCGTGTGTACTGGCAGTGCCTGTCCTTTGGGGACTTGGCGGACCGGGCATGTCGTCAAAGGCTGAACAGGTGGACAGTGCGACATATCTGTCAATCATGGCGTACCTTGGATCGTGGGGACTGGGGGAGGACAACTGCTCCCGGTAACCGTCAAGGTGACGGTCGGCCTGAACGTTTACATCTTGGAGTCCTTCCAGACGTTGAGTGGGGACCTGACGGGATCTCACAGACCTCGATGCACAGGTGCACCTGCACAATCATGGAGACCCTGTATGCCCAGGCGGCTCAATACCTCCACATCAATGTGGACCGAGCCCACTGGATACCAGGCAGCAGGGTTCACCACCACTGCTGAATCCAGGGGGTGATCGACAGGATACATGTCCCCCTATGAGCACCTACAGATGACAGGCTGCCCTACAAACCAAAAGGGGTTCCACTCGATGAACGTGCAGCTGGTGTGCGACCATTAGCTGGGCATCATGCACATCTGCGCCCGATACCCTGGCAGTGTGCATGGTGTCTTCATACTGGCACACTCGACAATTCCCAGCTTCTTCGAATTTACCCCAACTACGGGGGTTGGCTCCTGGGCGACAGGGGTTATCCTCTGCGGTCGTGGCTGATACCCATCCGCAGGTCACAGACTGACGCAGAGACCCGCTACAACAATACACATACAGTGACAAGGGGTGAGATCGAGTTGTGCTTCGGCATCCTGAAGATGCGGTTCAGTTGCCTGGACCACTCTGGAGGCCCTCCAGTATGACACTAGGAGGGTTATCTTCATCGTGGTGGCCTGCTGCATCCTCCACAACATCGTGCAGCAGAGGGGCGACGTGCTGGAGGATGAGGGTGAACGCCAGACTTTGTCCAATGAAGAGGTTGCAGGGGAGGGGAAGGATGGCCAAGACATGGGACCCAGGCAGACACGGGAGGTTGCACAATGTGTGCGCCAGGGCCAATGCACACGGGAGAGAGAAGGGCCTCTTAAGAATCTACAAGGTCATCCATGTGCAGATCCACAAGAGATGGGTGAGATCCTAAACGAATATCTCTCATCGATATTTGCTGTTGAGAAAGCTATGAATATTGGGGAACTTGGGGAAATAAATAGTGATGTCTTGAGGAGTGTACATATTACAGAGAAGGAGGTGCTGGAAGTCTTAAAGCGGATCAAGGTAGGTAAATCCCAGGGACCTGATGAAATGTATCCCAGGTTGTGGGAGGCTAGGGAGGAAATTGAGGGTCCCCTAGCAGACATATTTGAATTGTCGGCAGCCACAGGTGAGGTGCCTGAAGATTGGCAGGGTAGCAAATGTGCTTTGTTCAAGAAGGGCTTCAGGGAAAAGCCTGGGGACTACAGACTGGTGAACCTAACGTCTGTGGTGGGTAAATTGTTAGATGGTATTCTGAGAGACAGGATCTACAGGCATTTAGAGAGGAAAGGACTAATTAGGGACAGTCAGTATGGCTTTGTGAGTGGAAAAGCATGTCTCATGAATTTGATTGAGTTTTTTGAATGGGTAACTAAGAAGGTAGATGAGGGCAGTGTTGTCAACGCTGTCTACATGGACTTTAGAAAGGCCTTTGACGAGGTACCACATGATAGATTGTAGCTGGTGGCTTCAGTGGCCAGGGCACCCGGCCTGAATCTGTACATTCTGCCTGAATCTGTAAGCCACTGAGACTTAACTTTAAAAATAAATTACATTTCACTTGGGTGTGAGTACTTTTCTCAATTGAAAGTTTAGAAGTAGATAGGAATGTAAGCTCAGAGACCTTGGGCGCGATTCTCCGCTCCCCACGTCGGGTGGGAGAATCGCGGGAGGGCCGGGCGACTTACGACACGGCGCCCTAGCACCCCCCGCGATTCTCCCACACCCCGCTCGGAGAATCGGCGCTCACCGTTTTTCACGGCGACTGGCGATTCTCCGGCCTGGATGAGCCGAGCGGCCTGACGTTCCCTACCGGTTCACGCCGGCGGCAACCACACCTGGTTGCTGCCGTTGTGAACATGGCACCAAAGTTTCGTTTGTGACTTGTGGGGGGCGGAAAGGGTACTGAGCACCACGGCCGTGCTCTGGAGGGGACTGGCCCGCGATCGGTGTCCACCGATCGTCGGGCCGGCGTCTCCAAGAGACGCACTCTTTCCCCTCCGCCGCCTCGCAAGATCAAGCCACCACGTCTTGTGGGGCAGCGGAGGGGAAGACGGCAACCGCACATGCGCGGGTTGGAGCCGGCCAACCTGCGCATGCGAGTTCACGACGGCCTTCCCGATGCCGCGCGGGAGCGGAGAATTCCGCCCGTAAGCTCAGAGACCTTTACTTTTAGTCCTGTTTAACTGTTAATTGAAAAGCTGTTTTTTTTCCTTAATGCGGTTAATCCTGAGTTAATAATAATGTTTGTTTTAATATAAATGTCCTTTGTTGTCAATGGAATTGCTCCTGGAATGAATGAAGTGTCCTTTCCTCAAAGCATGCAAATTGAAAAGTTATCGGGATCTTGTCCAGCTTCCGAAATAAATTGGGGTCTGCTCTCATTACTGTGCCAAAAAGGGTGAGACAGACAGAAATGAACAGAGATAGATACAGAAAGATGAAGTGTGAGATACCGAAAAAACACAAAACAGGAAGTATAAGAGAGTCAGTGGGAGTGAGATCTTCAGAGAGTGAGAGAAAGTGGGAAGGAGAAAGAAACAGAGAGAGAGAGACTGACGAAGAAAGCAAAGTAAGAGAGGGGGAAAGAGAGACAGAGAAAGAGTCAAAGAAATAAAGAGATGAGATACAGAAACTGACATGACGGGCAGAGAGGTGTAGATGGCGAGAGAGAGAGAGAGGAGAGACCGACAGAGAGACAGAGTGAGTCAGAGAGAAGAGACAGAGAGACTGACAGAGACAGAGAGAAACAGGGCAGCACAGTAGCACAGTGATCAGCACTTTCTTCACAGCGCCAGGGACCCAGGTTCGATGCCCGGTTTGAGTCACTGTCTGTGCAGAGTCTGCACAAGCTCCCCGTATCTGCATGGGTTTCCTCCGGAAGCTCCGGTTTCATCCCACAAGTCCTGAAAGATGTGGGGCGCGATTCTCCGCTCCCGTGCGGCATCGAGAAGGCCGTCGTGAACTTGGCCGAGTTTCACGACGGCGTCGGAGGCCGCTCCTCGCACCATATTCACCCCCTCCCAGGGGGCTAGGAGCGGCGTGCCATAAATCACGGCCGCCGGGAATGACGCGGCCGGCGCGCCTAATGACGTCAGCCGCGCATGCGCAGGTTGGCCGGCTCCAACCCGTGTATGCGCAGTTGCCGTCTTCCCCTCCACTGCCCCGCAAGACGTGGCGGCTTGATCTTGCGGGGCGGCGGAGGGGAAAGAGTACGTCCCTTGGAGACGCCAGCCCGATGATCGGTGGGCACCGATCGCAGTCCAGTCCCCTCCCGAGCACGGCCGTGGTGCTCACTCCCCTCTCCGCCGCCCACAAGTCGCCGACGTGAACAGGTCGGGAACGTCAGGCCGCTCAGCCCATCCGGGCTGGAGAATCGCCAGTCGCCGTGAAAAACAGCAAGCGGCGATTCTCTGAGCGGGGGGGGGGTGGGAGAATCGCGGGGGGTGCCAGGGCGGCGTGTCGTGATTCGCCCGGCCCTCCCGCGATTCTCCCACCCGGCGTGGGGAGCGGAGAATTGCGCCCGTGCTGTTAGATAATTTGGACTTTCTGAATTCCCCCTCCGTGTACTCGAACAGGTGCCGGAGTGTGGTGTTAAGATTTTCATAGTAACTTCATAAGCCTACTTGTGACACGAAGGGGCTGGTTTGGCACACTGGGCTAAATCGCTGGCTTTTAAAGCAGTCCAAGGCAGGCCAGCAGCACGGTTCAATTCCCGTGCCAGCCTCCCCGAACAGGTGCCGGAACGTGGCGACTAGGGGCTTTTCACAGTAACTTCATTGAAGCCTACTCATGACAATAAGCGATTTTCATTTTTCATTTCATTAATACAGAGGGAGACCGAGCGACATCAAGAAACAGAGCAAGATAGAGAGAAACAGAGGGGCCGAGAGCAAGAAACAGAAACAGACAGTGAGACATAGAGAGAGAAACAGAAGGAGACAGAGGGAGACAGAGCGAGAAACAGAAGGAGACAGAGGGAGACAGAGCAAGAGAGAGACAAACAGAGTGAGAGAGAGACAAAAGGAGTCAGAAAAAGACCAAGTGAGGGAGAGAGTGACAGTGAGACAGAGGGCGGGATTCTCCATTAGACGGCGCTGAAATCGGGAAATGCGATTGGGCATTCCAGCGCCAAAATCATGGTGGGCACTGATTTGACGTCAAATTGTGATTCTCCGTCACCTCGAAAATGCGTCAATGCATTTCAGTCTGTAGGCACCGCTTGCATTTCATTAGCGGGCCCGACCCAGTACTCTCCAGGACCTCAACGATTCTCCGCCTACAATTGGCCGAGTTCCCGATGGCGCAGTTCACTTGTTTTTTTAAATCGTGAAACCGGTGTGGCGGCTGCTGAGGGAGAGAGAGGGGGTATGGAAAGTTTCCAACATCGCCATAGTTTGCTGACCTTTGTGCCGCTGGCTGCGGGGCATCTGCCAGGTCCGGGGGGAGTAGTGGGGGTGGCCAGAAGGTGGCCTGGGATGGGCAGAAATGGATCGCCATTGCTGCAGCCGGCAAGGCAGCCATGCAGCTGCACACACTGCAAACAGACCACTTTGAACCTGGTACCACAGATCGTATAGGTGTTCCCTCAAGACACACACCCCCCCCCACTCCCCCGGGTGCCCTCTGGCTCCAGATGACCCATCAGCTGCATGGCCGTGCTTCAGCACAACTAATGTCATCATTGTGGCTGGAATAAATGTGTGTGGGGAGTGTAATGTGTATGTGCAGCTGCAATTTGTCAGCCTGCTGAGTGTTAATCACGGACCCGGCAACTCCTGCACCGTTTTTCATCGGAATCGATTGTGTCCCACATGGCACCGGTGAAGTGATATGCCCTGTCACACACACACACTATTACACTCTTCCCCCAACCCTTCCCACAGTGTGATAGTACATGAAGACCCTATGCCCAGCCAGGCAACACCAGGGAGATTCCTGGCACTGGCGACAGCATTGTGCCTACCTGAATCGCACAGGATACAGACGTTGGGCCTCCTCCAGCACCTGGATCAGGCGACTGCCTCTTGGCACAGTCACATTCACCGCATCACTGAATGCATGGTTCACTCCATCCTCAATGTTATACTCAACTTTGATGGGAACAGCACTGGTAACAGGCTCTAAGGTGGTGCTGGTCTCCGGTAAAGTCAGATTATCTACAGACAGGTAGAAAAAGAGAGAGAGGCACAGGTGTGCGACAGGTCAATTCATAAAACAGGGAAGCCACGCATGGAAAATCAATGCCAAAATGGCGAGAAATAAGATGGAAGCCGGAAAATAGTGGCACAAATCATTCCAAATTACATCACAGGTTCAAAAGGTCGCAAACAATGTAAAGCAAAATTTAAAAGAGGGTCAGGGCTGAGAGAGAGCTGCACTGTCAGAGGGTCAGTAAGTACTGAGGGAGCGCTGCATTGTCAGAGGGTCAGTAGTGAGGGAGTGCTGCACTGTCAGAGGGTCAGTACTGAGGGAGAGCTGCACCATCAGAGGGTCAGTACTGAGGGAGCACTGCACTGTCAGAGGGTCAGTACTGAGGGAGTGCTGCACTGTCAGAGGGTCAGCACTGAGAGAGTGCCGCATTGTCAGAGGGTCAGCACTGAGGGAGCGCTGCACTGTCAGAGGGTCAGCACTGAGAGAGTGCCGCATTGTCAGAGGGTCAGCACTGAGGGAGCGCTGCACTGTCAGAGGTCAGTACTGAGTGAGTGCTACATTGTCAGAGGGTCAGTACTGAGCGAGTGCTACATTGTCAGAGGGTCAGTACTGATGGAGCGCTGCATTGTCAGAGGGTCAGTACTGAGGGAGCGCTGCATTGTCAGAGGGTCAGTACTCAGGGAGCGCTGCACTGTCAGAGGGTCAGTACTCAGGGAGCGCTGCACTGTCAGAGGGTCAGTACTGAGGGAGTGCTGCACTGTCAGAGGGTCAGTACTGAGGGAGTGCTGCACTGTCAGAGGGTCAGTACTGAGGGAGTGCTGCACTGTCAGAGGGTCAGTACTCAGGGAGCGCTGCACTGTCAGAGGGTCAGTACTGAGGAAGCGCTGCACAGTCAGAGGGTCAGTACTGAGGGAGTGCTGCACTGTCAGAGGGTCAGTACTGAGGGAGTGCTGCACTGTCAGAGGGTCAGTTCTGACAGAGTGCTGCATTGTCGGAGGGTCAGTACTGAGGGAGTGCTGCACTGTCAGAGGGTCAATACTGAGGGAGCACTGCTTTGTCAGAGGGTCAGTACTCAGGGAGCGCTGCACTGTCAGAGGGTCAGTACTGAGGAAGCACTGCACTGTCAGAGGGTCAGTGCTGAGGGAGTGCTGCACTGTCAGAGGGTCAGTACTGAGTGAGTGCTGCACCCTCAGAGGGTCAGTACTGAGGGAGTGCTGCACTGTCAGAGGGTCAGTACTGAGAGAGTGCTGCACTGTCAGAGGGTCAGTACTGAGGAAGGACTGCATTGTGAGAGGGTCAGTACTGAGGAAGCGCTGCATTGTGAGAGGGTCAGTATTGAGGAAGCGCTGCATTGTGAGAGGGTCAGTACTGAGGAAGCAGTGCATTGTAAGAGGTGTCATCGGAGTGGACCTTTAAGAAAGAATTTTGTCTTATCACACGGCTTCACTGATGTCATTTTGTGGGTGGAGCTGAGCTGTGGATGTGAGTTTTTTTTAGTTCCATTTTCATTTTGACTGTTGTGGACTTAAGACAGGAGAAATAAGTGTTTTGGTGTGTCTCTCTCTATTTTCATTTTATCTATTTGTTCAGTAAATCATCTTGGTGGTGGTTTTGGAGATATAATTGATTTCTGGAAGGAATTTGAATCTGCTGGTTGAAAAATAGTTCCGAGTCACAGGGACCAAGATCAGTCTTAGCCAAGTATGAATACAGGGTGCTGGGCCTTACCGCTGAATAGAGGTTTTTGGTTTATTGGATTTTGTTTTTGCATTGGAACATTTAAGGGGGAATTCATGAATTATTATACAGAGGTTACTGTAGCTGGGTGGTGTCTTTATGTTTGCAATTGATAAAAATTCTTCCTGTTTGTTTATATATGTATATTATGTATATTATATATGTATATGTGTGTATATATATATGTGTATATATATATCTGTTACCTAACTTCTTAGAATAGAGCCTGTTTTGATTAAAGTGTCCAGGAAAACTGATGAATCACACCTGAAGAGAAGGCGCTTGTGCACATCCTAGCCAAATTCAACATGTAGGTCAGGGAGACTTTGTAATACGTTGGAGTTTCTAAACCCCGGCCTATAAAATAGTGACTGAGGTAAGCGCTGCACTGTCAGAGGGTCAGTACTGAGGGAGTGCTGCACTATTAGAGGGTCAGTACTGAGGAAGTGCTGCACTGTCAGAGAATCAGTACTGAGGGAGTGCTGCACTATCAGAGGGGCAGTACTGAGGGAGTGCTGCACTGTCAGAGGGTCAGTATTGAGGGAATGCTACACTGTCAGATGATCAGTACTGAGGGAGTGCTGCACTGTCAGAGGGTCAGTACTGAGGGAGAGCAGAACAGTCAGAGGGAGTGGTGCACTGTCAGAATGTCAGTACAGAGGACGCACTGCACTGTGAGAGAATCAGTACTGAGGGAGAGCTGCACTGTGAGAGAGTCAGTACTGAGGGAGCGCTACACTATGAGTCAGTACTGAGGGAGCTCTGCACTGTGAGAGAGTCAGTACTGAGGGAGCGCAGCACCGTGAGAGAATCAGTAATGAGGGAGCGCTGCACTGTCAGAGGGTCAGTACTGAGGGAGCGCCGCACTGTCAGAGAGTCAGTACTGAGAGAGTGCTGCACTGTGAGAGAGTCAGTACTGAGGGAGCGCAGCACTGTGAGAGAATCAGTAATGAGGGAGTGCTGCACTGTCAGAGGGTCAGTACCGAGGGAGTGCTGCACTATCAGAGGGTCAGTACTGAGGGAGCGCCGCATTGTCAGAGAGTCAGTACTGAGAGAGTGCTGCACTGTGAGAGAGTCAGTACTGAGGGAGCGCAGCACTGTGAGAGAATCAGTAATGAGGGAGTGCTGCACTGTCAGAGGGTCAGTACCGAGGGAGTGCTGCACTGTCAGAGGGTCAGTACTGAGGGAGCGCCGCACTGTCAGAGAGTCAGTACTGAGAGAGTGCTGCGCTGTCAGAGGGTCATTACTGAGGGAGTGCTGCATTGTCAGAGGGTCAGTACTAAATGGGCGCTGCACTGTGGGATATGTCATGTTTGAGATGGGAGCTTAAACAAGGTCCCGTTTGCCCTCTCTCCTGAACGCAGCAAATTTCTGGGCCACTGGTAGTAGAGGAGGAGTCAGGCTGAGGTGAGGAATTGTTGTGTTCTCACTGGTGTCCTGGGACCATCATTCACCCTCCAGTATCATCACTAAAAGCAAATGATTTGCATCATTATCATGTTGCTGTCAGTGGGACCTTGTGTGCCGTTTGGCCACCCAGTTTCCCACCGCACAAAGTGAGTACACTTCAGTAATGATGGTGTTGCGCTTTGCGACAAAGCGTGCTGGTGAGGATCTCCATGGAAACGGACGGTCCCGTTCTCTCTCCTCCAACCCCCTTCCCATCCGGTCCCACCCCCTTCCCATCCGGATGCTCACCTTGATCAGCGGAACAGTTCAACTGGTTCACATCCAGGTACGTCCACCCCTCCAGCGATGGGGCAATCTGCGAGGCCGCCTGTGGATTGGAGAAGGATCCTTTGGCTATCTCGCTGAGGAGCTTTTCCAGGGTCCTACTCCGGTTCCAGGATCCTTCCGGGATGAAGTCGACGTTGACGGCCAGCGCCTGGGAGAGCAGAATGGAGAAGGTGGTGAGGTCAGATGGTGGGTGCTTGCACTGCATCTCAGATGGAGGATTGTGCGTCTCCGAAAATATCCTAAACACAGGAACAGGCGATTTGGGACATCTGCACCATGCTTGTGATCAGGCTTCACAAAAGAAACCTATTAGCTCACCATATCATTCTATTCTTTTTTTCCACACGTGTTTATCCAGCTTCCCCAACAACTGTTAAACTATTTATTATGTGAGTGTGTGTGTGAGTATGTGACTGTGTGTGTGTGTGCGCGCGCGCGCGCGCGCGGCGGGTGTGTCTGTACCTGTGTGCTATGTGTGTGAACCTGTGAGTGTGTGCCTGTATGTGTGTGTAACTGTGATGTGTCTCTACCAGCGTGAGTCTGTGAGTATCTGCCTGTCTGTAAGTGTCTGTGAGAAGGTGTGCATATCTAGTATGTTTCTGTGAATGTGTATCTGTCCAGGTTTGTGTGCCTGTGAGTGTTTGTTTATCTGTGTGGCATGTATCTCTATGTGTATTGGTAACTGAGTGGCTGTGGGTATGACTGTATCTGTGAATATGCTTGGGTCACACACAGTACCTTACAAAAAGAAGCTCAGAAAAGGGTTTTAGATTTGCCGAAAACATTGCAGTTCACATTGCCTGATAAAATACAATAAGAGGGAATTGCGGCGGTAGCTGAGCATTTAAAATTGCCTGAGACACAGTTAGAATAATTGGAAATGGCATAGAGTTCTGTAGCTGTGTGGGGTATTGATGTTTGTAGTTGATTAAAATCCTTACTGTGTGTTTATAAAAATGTTAACTAAATTCTTAGAATAAAGCTTGTTTTTGATTAAAAGTGTTTAAGGCCGCTGTTGAATAACACCCGAATGACAGGCCCATATGCTCCTCGTAACCAAAATTAATAAACAGTTGTTGGTCAGGTGAACTCCATGATATACTTTGGGTTTTCCAAAACCATGGCACATAACAACTGAATGGACACACTGACACACACTCACTCACTGACAGAGACACACTGACACACATTCACTCACTGACAGAGACACACTGACACACATTCACTCACTGACAGAGACACACTGACACACACTCACTCACTGACAGGGACACACTGACACTCATTCACTCACTGACAGAGACACGCTGACACACATTCACTCACTGACACACATTCACTCACTGACAGAGACACACTGACACACATTCACTCACTGACAGAGACACACTGACACACATTCACTCACGGACAGAGACACACTGACACACATTCACTCACTGACAGAGACACGCTGACACACATTCACTCACTGACGGAGACACACTGACACACATTCACTCACTGACACACATTCACTCACTGACAGAGACACACTGACACACATTCACTCACTGACAGACACACTGACACACATTCACTCACTCACGGACAGAGACACACTGACACACATTCACTCACTCACGGACAGAGACACACTGACACACATTCACTCACTCACGGACAGAGACACACTGACACACATTCACTCACTGACAGGGACACACTGACACACATTCACTCACTGACAGAGACACACTGACACACATTCACTCACTGACAGAGACACACTGACACACGTTCACTCACTGACACAGACACGCTGACACACATTCACTCACTGACAGAGACTCACTGACACACATTCACTCACTGACAGAGACACACTGACACACATTCACTCACTGACAGGCACACTGACACACATTCACTCACTGACAGACACACACTGACACACATTCACTCACTCACGGACAGAGACACACTGACACACATTCACTCACTGACAGAGACACACTGACACACATTCACTCACTGACAGAGACACGCTGACACACATTCACTCACTGACGGAGACACACTGACACACATTCACTCACTGACAGAGACACGCTGACACACATTCACTCACTGACGGAGACACACTGACACACATTCACTCACTGACAGAGACACACTGACACACATTCACTCACGGACAGAGACACACTGACACACATTCACTCACTGACAGAGACACACTGACATTCATTCACTCACTGACAGAGACACACTGACACACATTCACTCACGGACAGAGACACACTGACACACATTCACTCACTCACGAACAGAGACACACTGACACACATTCACTCACTGACGGAGACACACTGACACACATTCACTCACTGACAGAGACACACTGACACACATTCACTCACTGACAGAGACACACTGACACACACTCACTCACTGACAGACACACTGACACACATTCACTCACTGACAGAGACACACTGACACACATTCACTCACTGACGGAGACTCACTGACACACATTCACTCACTGACAGAGACACACTGACACACATTCACTCACTGACACACATTCACTCACTGACAGACACACTGACACACATTCACTCACTGACAGAGACACACTGACACACATTTACTCACTGACAGAGACACACTGACACACATTCAATCACTCACTGACAGAATCACTGACACACATTCACTCACTCACGGAGACACGCTGACACACATTCACTCACTGACAGAGACACGCTGACACACATTCACTCACTCACGGAGACACGCTGACACACATTCACTCACTGACAGAGACACGCTGACACACATTCATTCACTGACAGAGACACGCTGACACACATTCACTCACTGCCAGAGACACACTGACACACATT
Organism: Scyliorhinus canicula; assembly: GCF_902713615.1. Classification (NCBI taxonomy): domain Eukaryota; kingdom Metazoa; phylum Chordata; class Chondrichthyes; order Carcharhiniformes; family Scyliorhinidae; genus Scyliorhinus; species Scyliorhinus canicula. The sequence goes on from NC_052157.1 coordinate 69,091,211, forward strand.
CACTCACTGACAGAGACACACTGACACACATTCACTCACTGACAGAGACACACTGACACACATTCACTCACTGACAGAGACACATTGACACACACTCACTCACTGACAGAGACACACTGACACACAGTCACTCACTCACTGACAGACAAACACTGACACACATTCACTCACTGACGGAGACACACTGACACACATTCACTCACTGACAGAGACACACTGACACACATTCACTCACTGACAGAGACACACTGACACACATTCACTCACTGACAGACACACTGACACACATTCACTCACTGACAGACATACTGACACACATTCACTCACTCACGGACAGAGACACACTGACACACATTCACTCACTCACGGACAGAGACACACTGACACACATTCACTCACTCACGGACAGAGACACACTGACACACATTCACTCACTCACGGACAGAGACACACATTCACTCACTCACGGAGACACGCTGACACACATTCACTCACTGACAGAGACACGCTGACACACATTCACTCACTGACAGAGACACGCTGACACACATTCACTCACTGACGGAGACACACTGACACACATTCACTCACTGACAGAGACACACTGACACACATTCACTCACTGACAGAGACACACTGACACACATTCACTCACTGACAGACACACTGACACACATTCACTCACTGACAGACACACTGACACACATTCACTCACTCACGGACAGAGACACACTGACACACATTCACTCACTCACGGACAGAGACACACTGACACACATTCACTCACTCACGGACAGAGACACACTGACACACATTCACTCACTCACGGACAGAGACACACTGACACACATTCACTCACTGACAGAGACACACATTCACTCACTGACAGACACACTGACACACACTCACTCACTGACAGAGACACACTGACACACATTCACTCACTGACAGAGACACACTGACACACATTCACTCACTGACAGAGACACGCTGACACACATTCACTCACGGAAAGAGACACACTGACACAGATTCGTTCACTCACGGACAGAGACACACTGACACACATTCACTCACTGACAGGGACACACTGACACACATTCACTCACTGACAGAGACACACTGACACACATTCACTCACTGACAGAGACACACTGACACACATTCACTCACTGACACAGACACGCTGACACACATTCACTCACTGACAGAGACTCACTGACACACATTCACTCACTGACAGAGACACACTGACACACATTCACTCACTGACAGGCACACTGACACACATTCACTCACTGACAGACACACACTGACACACATTCACTCACTCACGGACAGAGACACACTGACACACATTCACTCACTGACAGAGACACACTGACACACAGTCACTCACTGACTGAGACACACTGACACACACTCACTCACTCACGAACAGAGACACACTGACACATCACTCAATCACTGACAGACACACTGACACACACACTCACTCACTGACATACACACACTGACACACACACTCACTTACTGACAGAGACGCACACACACACTCACTCACTGTCAGACACACTGACACACATTCACTCACTGACAGAGACACGCTGACACACATTCACTCACTGACACACATTCACTCACTGCCAGAGACACACTGACACACATTCACTCACTGACAGAGACACACTGACACACATTTACTCACTGACAGAGACACACTGCCACACATTCAATCACTCACTGACAGAGACACACTGACACACATTCACTCACTGACAGAGACACACTGACACACACTGACAGTCACCATTACACACCCACAATAACAGACACACTGACAAACACACACTGACAGTGACACACTGACACACACACTGGCAGAGCCACAAATATACACACTGACAGGCATGTTAACACACAGACACATATGCTCACACTGACAGAGAATCACTGACAATGACACACTCAGAGACTGGATT